>NC_141038.1:11110000-11157500 GCF_052040795.2 Danio rerio | reverse complement strand
GTAATAATCATAACCGGTTCTTAGGCCTATGTACTGACGTCATTTATCGCCATATGCGCTCTGTCGCAAGGGAGGTGAGCGCGGATATTTACAACACTCAGGAGCCAACCTAGGGCTAGGCCGTGGCATAAGCAGTATAGGCAATTGCTAAGAGCGCAGTACATCCAGGGGGGCACCAGAAATGAGCGCGGCTAAGTTGGTTTTGTTTTCGACATTCCTGACACATTCAGTTATAGCGGCAATAACTCAAAAAACTCTTACCCTAAAAAGATCTAAAGTGTGTTTCCTACAAAAAGACAAAGCTGATTATGTTTTACAGCTGTCTTTTCTTTTTTTTAGCTCGACATAACGAGCACTGCTCCGTTTAAGCACTCGCAGTATGTGTTTATCCGGGAGAGCTTGTGCTAAGTGGAGCTCTCAGTAAGGGACCGTCGAAAAAGTGCTTCTTTTTTCGTTTTTTTTTTTTTGCTCAGCGCGAGATCTCCCGGCTAAACGCATATTGTGAGGGCTTAAATGTGTATGTGTGTGTGTGTTTGTTTGTTTGGTGCTGTCTATGTTTGTGTATGTTAGTGAATGAGAGACAGTGTGTTACTGTGTGTCTGTGTGTTTATACAGACTTGTTATAGCCTCCCCCCAAAATATAACACTGTGTATGGAAAGCATTGCCAATGCACCGTGATGCACCGAAATATCGAATTAAAGCGAATCGATGGCATGATAATCGTAACCGAACCAAACCGTGAGACCAGTATAGGTTCACACCTCTAGTGAGGAGTGTCGTTTACTATAGCAGAGTTGCCAACCTACGTCACAATTGACGTCACACGGGTTCAACCGCGCATACCGGTTGCAAAAAAAACACTGTTTGCAATAGAATACATGTCGTGTTGTCCGGTAGGATGCTAAATACAAAAGTCCACAAATAAAAAAAATTAGTTTTCCCATACACCACACTGCTTTGCCAACCGCAGACGTCTTTGGTTAACAGCCATAATAAGAGTTGAATGGAGTGAGGACCTAGTTAAAAATGCTCAACTCTGCAGTTCTCATGTCATATCAGGTAAGTTCACGCTGTGCTAAATCATACACATTACTTGTTTTTGATTGCAGCAATGATTTCAGCAAAAACAGTTAAACATGGTGAATTAAACTGTCTACACTGAATGCTTAGAATGATACGTGAAAATGTAAGTTCACATACCCTGCCGTACAGGTGCAGTTCATGTCAGAATGCAGTTGTTTTGCTTGTTGATGATTACACAGGCCTTGTACAGTTCTGTCTTCCTTCCTTGTCTTTGACTAGGCAGAACCTCAATTTTAAGCAACTACAAAGTGTTGAATCTGGTAATCATGGAACATTATTTTGTGCACATGACCACACAGAACAAACTTGTAGGCATCCAAAGACTTTTAGGCCTTTAACTTCTCTATTGTAAAATTACTTGGAGTTTCAATGAGATGTTTGGCCATTTCATCTTATCAATATCCAACTGGGAGGGTGCTATCGCAAATGGACCTGTCCGATGAACGCCACTCACTTTAGCGTTAATTTGACAGAATAACTGAACTTATCATTGGGTGACAACCTGTTATAATACGCTGAAAGCATTATGTAAATAATATATGTAATCAATAGAACTTATCTCTAATACAACAACAAACTCTGTACCATATCGGATGTCATTCCCTCCCTGTAAATGCTAGCGCTCCTGTTTTTTTTCTTTTTTGCAACCTCGCTGCGCGTGCATCCTCGATGTTTACAAACCGGTAATTCATCTACAGTTTAGCCAGCTCTGCTTAAATAAGTCTCCTAGGTGCACAAACTGCATATTATAAGAACATTTTAATATCAAAACATGAATTTATTGATACCGATCTATATCAGTATCAGCAACGAGAAGCACTTAATTATCAGTTATTGGTATTTTCTAAATGAAATTAAATTTTATAAATATTATGCATCCCTAAATAAATCTATCCATCTAAATTACACAGGCAGCCACATCTGAGGATTCACCTTTCTGCTTACAGACTCAAGCACCACTTGATCTCTGAACCGCTTCAGAACTATTTATTTTAAAACAAAGCAAACAGATCCTCAATATAACATAATGCCCAGCTCAAAGCAGACCTCTCAGACCTAATGCCATTTCAACTATCCTGTTTACCAAAGGGCACAATGGCTAAAGTAATTACCTGAATCTATTTGTCTTGCATTTGTGTGCATTAGTGTGAATATGACAAGGTCAATAGGGAAGGACCGTCTAACACAAAAAGAGCCAGACGCTTTCCCAGCAGGCCAACAGAGACTCTATAGCTCAGCCAACTTACTGTACAATGAAATCCCTGTTTAAAAGTACACTTAGGTTTATCCAAACAGGCGCACCTGCACTTATCCTGACAAAAGTTTCCCCAGAGAGTTTTGGCTGTCAGATGAATTTTATAATTCTCCTCCAAAAGCTCTTTCAAAGACGCACTTATACTTAGTTTTCTAACTGACATCTATGGCAATCAGTGGCAGAGGATCTCATCAAATTCGCAGCAGTAGATAATGTGTTGCAGCGGAGCATGTCTGTTACTTACAGCCGTCATAGATGTCCGTAGGGATGTGCACAGCCGTATGGTTGTAGGAGGTGAGGCGGTTTTTGAATGACGGATCTTCTTTAAATTCAGGTCTGATCCGGTTTTTCCGTCCTTCTGTGTCATTGGTTTCAAGCTGGAAGAAAAGCAGCAATAAACATCTGTGGTACAGTATGGAGAATACAAGCTTTCTGCTAGTCATAAAAATGCAACTATTCTGCAGCTGTTTTCAATATTTGTTATTAAAGTGATTAAGGTATTCTAAAAGTGGTTCTTAACTGCCTGGTCAGTTTGCCTTTCATTTCATTTCAAAACAAAATAAAATAAAATTGTATTATAACCCTTTCAATAAAAGTTAAATAAAATAAATAACAACAGTTCTATATAATACTTTATATTTATATATATTTTTACTAATTATTTGTCTGATTTGGATAAAACACTTTTTAAAAATAATTAATTATTATTAAATAGTACTTTAGATAAAAATAAAATAAAATAACTATACATTAAATAAAAAAAATAAAAACAACAACAGTCAAACATAATTTTAAATATATTTTTAGCTATTAATTTATTTATATATAAATATGTGTTAAAAAATTCTAAAAGTGGTTCTTAACTGTCTGGTCAGTTTGCCTTTCATTTCATTTCATTTCATTTCATTTCATTTCATAAAATAAAATAAAATAAAATAAAATAAAATAAAATAAAATAAAATAAAATAAAATAAAGTTAAGTAAAGTAAAGTAAAATAAAATAAAATTGTATTATAAAAACTTTAATAAAAGTTAAATAAAATAAATAACAACAGTTCCATATAATACTTTATATTTATATATATTTTTACTAATTATTTGTATGATTTGGATAAAACACTGTATTTTAAATAATTAATTATTATTAAATAGTACTTTAGATAAAAATTTAATAAAATAACAATACATTAAATTACAAAAATTAAAAACAACAACAGGCATACATAATTTTAAATATATTTTTAGCTATTCATTTATTTATATATAAATATTTGTTAAAATATTTATAAATTATTATAAAAGTGGATTTAATCTTACTGGCTGAACTGCCTGATCAGTTTATATTACACATAAAATAAAATAAAATAAAATAAAATAAAATAAAATAAAATAAAATAAAATAAAATAAACATCATGTTTTTATTTCTATATTTTTAAAACTATTTATTTTGATGATTTATTTTAAACAATGTTTTTTTTAATCAATAATCATTATTAAATAGCACTTTGGACTGCTGTATTATTCGGCATATAGGTGAACTGTTAGCTATTGCAACTTAAATCACTCATCTGAATAAACACATTACCAGAATAGTCAGTAATAATAATAAAAACATAAATGACATATATTTAAAGTAAATAATATATATTATATTTTATAAAACATCAGTATAGGATGTATTAATATCCCAATACATTTTCTAAAGGTACTGAACAAATAAATCCCTTGTTTCTTTTCCCTTTGTACCTGTACTCGATCTATTGCACACATCAATGCGTTTTACACACACTCATGCTAATTGTCAGTTGAGATGTATGACAGTGTGTATCCGGTAGCCGAGCACATATCAACAGAAAAGGAAATATATGGTCATCATCCCTTCACTGCCTTATATTAATCATACATAAGACGCATGGTCATGACTGGACAGACGAGCACACGATATTCATGTTTGACATAGTATCTGTGTTTAACAAATAAATCAAACATATGTGTGTGTTTCTAGAGTCTTAAATCATATACTCACATTATCCTTGGCATTAAAGTAAACTATATCATCCTCCTGAAGAAAAAGAGAGAACATTATAGGTTTAGTATTGTGGCTACATACATTACAACAGTTACACTTATTAGTTACACTAATATCCCTGTTCTTTCTGAATTTGATTTAAAACATTTTCATTTTATACTTGGAAGAAATGTCATGTTGATTTTACAGATAAAAAAATAGAACATTTACACAAACACATGACTGTGAATCAAAAATACCAGCCGGATCTCACGAGGAAACGCAGGTATTTTACGTTTTGACAGTTTAGTGGCTAATTCGTACGAGTTCAGTACGAAAATGTACGATTTTAAAAAGGAGGCGTGGCACCCAACCCCACCCCTTACCCCAACAGTCATTGAGTGATGAGCAAATCATACTAAATTGTATGAATTAGATCGTACGAATTCATACGAATTAGCCACTAAATCAAAAAGTTACAAATTGCTGTGAGATTGCGTTGAAAATACAGTGAAGTGGTTTTGGCCAAATAATGAACAAAGTAATGGGATTAGACAAACCCTATTGTTTCTAACAAAGCACAAGCTTCTCCTACAAATAAGCACTGGAGTTATGATCGCTGAATCTATGGTTTCTGTGCAATATTGCCAAAAGTGCCAGGAGTTAAAATGTTACTATTTACCCCACCAGTGGGGCAAGTTGTAACAGACAGAGGGTTAGCTGTACCACATGCTTAAAAAGGCAGATTTCACACAATTTATTTAAGTTCAGTTTACTTTAAATAGTAGCTATTTGTCCTTAGTAATTGGCTCATTTTTATTCGACATAGAACAGTATGTTTATTTATTTATTAATTGGATAAACACATTTGAATTTATTTGCATTATTGTCCATCATTATATACTGCATTTATTTCCATTATTAGCAATAAAATTACTTTTTTTTTCTATTTAAAAAAATATTTTCTATGAAAAAATATTTTAATAAAAAAAGTTCTCAACATTACACTACAAATAATTTTGTTTGTTTAATTGGTATCCAACAGTGTGTGGCTTATTTGTAACACCCTGTTACAACTAGCAGTCACTTTGTGTTTTTTCCTCTTTCAAAATATTTTCATCTTTTAGCCTAGCAGTCAGTAGTCACAACAATATAAGATTTTACTTGCATTATTTCACAGATTTTTTTTTTCTAAAAAAAAATGGACAATAATAAAAATACTTATATGCTGCAAAAATGTTTTTTGCTTTGTTTCTCATCCAAATTTTGCCAAACATTTTCAATAATTGGCAGAAAGACATCTGCCGACACTGTGGTGAAATCCTTTGAAGCATGCCTTGGTTAACCCTGAGCAAATACCCTAAAACTTTGTGTTGTATTTTACCCTGCATTACTTTGTGCCCTGCGCTCCCCTAATAACACACAATCAAAAGCAAGAAAAAGTCAGCTGTATCAGCTCAGATTTTAAACAAACATTCAACAAACAGCACATTTCAGACATAACAGTTAATTTTCTTTTTGTTTAAAAAATGGAAATGGTTTTAAAAATTTGAGCATTTCAGAGCAACACTACAAGGTTTCTTCTCTGAATGATTTTTCAAATCTACATTAGTAAGACTATGATTTAGTGATTAGTTTATAAAGTCAATCACTTGCTTAAATTATGACAGAATGTGAATGAGTCAATGAGTGTACAGTATCAGTCATTAATTTAAGGGCAGAGCATGTCATTTAATAAAAGAGTTAATAAAAAGGGTTATAAGGCACAGTATGTAATTTTCACCAGATTTTGCAGAGTTTGCATGGTGTGGGTTTCCTCCGGGTGCTCCGGTTTTCCCCACACGTACAAAAACATGCTCTATAGGTGAATTGGGTAGGCTAAATTGTCCATAGTGTATTTGTATGAATGAGTGTGTATGGATGTTCCTCAGTGATGGGTTTTTGTTATATGCTGGATAAGTTGGCGGTTCATTCCACTGTGGCACCCCAGATAAAAAAAAGGGAATAAGCCGAGAAAAAAAAAAATGAATGAATAAAAAAAGACAGATTTGATAATGCAGTGAGTGTAGAATGTCCAAGCCAATGGGAGTCATACACAATATGAACTGTTTTTCCACTGCACCATATTTTTATTCTATACTGGACATTAGTCATCTTGTTACATCCTACATGACTCCTGTGAAAATCAAACTGACCTTTTTTGTTTGTGCTTCGAAACATAAAAAAAAAACAAAAAAAAAACTGTAAGAATACTCTTAAAGCTGGAGTAGTTTCAGAAGTGGACTCTAAACAGCATGACTAAGCCTAGTAGATGATCCAGAATGCAGGAGCACGTCTGCTCTTCACTCAACCAAACTCACACTCCTCCCCATCTCACTCCAGCAGCTTCCAGTTGTGTCCAGAATCAAATTCACGTTTTTATGCGGTCTTCTGGGACTAAAGGTGGAACAGCTGCTCCCTATACCTCAGTTAACTGCAACAAATGTTCTTGCTAGCTTGCTGTTCCTTCCCAACTGGAAAAAAAATTACAATTTACCCTCATTTTTACTTTCTATAAAAATGAGCTGCCAACATCCACCAAAACTGACCATTACATCTGTCTAGAACCCCAAGAAATGTCTAATCTGCAATTGTTAATCAAGAAACTGTGGATTCATCTTCAATGCCTCCTCCTACATTTTACCCAAGACATGCTCAATAATGTTCATGTCTGGTGACTGAACTCGTCAATCCTGGAGCACCTTGACCTTCTTTGCTATGGAGGCTAAAGTATGAGAAGAAGAGCTATCCTGCTGAAGAATTTGCCCTCTCCTGTGGTTTGTAATGTAATGGGAAGCACAAATGTCTTGATACCTCAGGCTGTTGATGTTGCTATCCACTCGCCCCCATACTAAATGTAACCCCAAAACATGATTTTTCCTTCACCATCCTTTCCTGATTTCTGTGAGAATCTTGTGTCCATGCGGATTCCAATAGGTCTTCTACAGTATTTGTGATGATTGGGATGCAGTTAAACAGATGATCCATCACAAAAATCTATCTTCTGCCACTTTTCCAAATGATCAACTAGAAGTCAAGTTATTATTTGTTGAGCTTACAACTAGAATTGACAACAAGACTTTTGTCAGGTAGTGTACAAGTCACTTCAGACAAATGCAGAAATCTAAGCTAATTTATTATGATTATAAGATACATTAAATAAATTATGAGCTTCTTTCCATTTTAGTTGATTAGAGATATTTAAACCATTAAAATGTACTCTATAAAAAATACTTTGGTTAATTAGAGCTTTTGTCTTGTTTATGGTCCAAAAATCTACAAATTCTTGTACTGTTTATTTTAAAGCAAAACTCACAATTTTTTACTTACTTTCTGAAAATAAAATATGTCTTCTTGTTTAAAAAATACTGGTTGATTTCAGATTTATTTATTTTTAAAATATGGACTAGAAACAAGACAAAACTCTAAGTAATATGTAATCTGTAAATATGTAATTTGAGGGGAAAGTAAATAACAATTTGCACAAAATTATCTTGCATTTCATTGGAGAGAGCCCATTCATCTTTAATACACTGTTTAACACAATAGCAACTTTTTTATCATTAATACAGGGCTCGGAAATAAAGTTTCTTATTTATTTATTTATTCATTCATTCATTCATTCATTCTTTTCTGCTTCACCAATCCCGTCACCAATCTGGGGTTGCCAGAGTGGAATGAACTGCCAACTTATCCAGCACATGTTTTACACTGCAGATGCTCTGGGAAACATCCATACACACTTATTCACACTCATACACTACAGACAATTTAGCTTCAGCCGAGCCAGCTCACCTGTACCACATGTCTTTAGACTGTGGGGGAAACTGGAGCACCCAGAGGAAACCCACGCAAATGCAGGAAGAACTTGCAAACTCCACACAGAAACGCCAACTGACCCAGCAAAAGCCTTAAACCAGCGACCTTCTTGCTGTGAGGCGAAAGGCACTACCTTTAGTGCCACATCTTATTTATTTATTTACTTACTTTTAAAATTGTATTTAATGATATTTATTTAAATATTTCATTTAAATAATTATATTTACATATGTTTAATATTTATTTCATCTAAATATTAATTTTAATATTAATGATTTATTTTAGCTATTTTCAAAATGTAAACTAGAATTCGTATTTCAAAACACCCTACATTAGACTGAAACATACGTTTAACTGTAGTGAAGTACACTACAGTAGTTCTAATTTATGTAACACCTAATATGGGGTTGAAACTTGCGACCCTTTGGTTTACAGCCTAAACTTGTCTAGTATGCCTGTGATGTGTCCTCAGAAAAACCCATCCGTCATGCAGATCATACAGCGACCAGCATCACTACAGTGAGCCAAGCCCGCTCACAACACATGCTCCTCAAATCTGAACTGTGATGCATTTGCTCTGTGGCAAGTGTGAAACACATCAGGGGAAGCTAAAGAAAGCTTGATCGTGCAAGGATGTACAGCAAGTGGTCATGACAAATTTGCTGATGTTAAACCAAAGTGGCATTTTTAGGCATTCGCAGCATATGGTGTGTGTGTGCGCGGATGTACTCTATGCCTCTACAGTTAAAAAATAAATAAATCCACAGGAGTAATGCAGAATGTGTATCTGGTGAAATCAAATCTCCAGACATCTGCGGGGAGTGTGGGAAGTAAAATTAGACCCATTAGGCTGCAAAACATCCCTTAAATAAACACATACGCACGTCCAGAGTGGACAACTCTTCAGACATGATACAATGTATTATTATAAACCTGTGCATTAGTCGATTTATTTGTTATCATGTTAGGATTTAATTGAATGAATCTTGATTTAATTTAAGTGAATGAACAGGCACACCAAATCATTTAGCAGTGCAATAAAATTGAGGTATTAGGTACTTTAAAAGCATCTCCTTCTGGTGGTCTTCGTTTGGAATGATCTAATAAGAAATATGCATAATACTTCAGATTTTATTCCTGTGATCCAGCAAGTCATCAATGTCTTTCCATTTCTTTGGGAGGAGAGGGTCCTTGGCTGAATGTAGGTACAGGCTTTTTCTGATATTTTGATCTGATATTGCACAATAAGCTCATGCTATTTACATTAGAATGCAAAAGGTGACAAAAGAAAACAATATGGAGAGCTGCAGCTTTAGTGTCTGCTCTGATAGCTGCAAAACCGCCCCATGAACAAGTCTGTGGTACAATCTAGACTGGTAAGAGAACATTGTGCTATTTTGCATTGCGTTTTCACCTCAGAATGCAATGTTAATATTCAATCTGGCTAAGAACACATCTTGTAATGTTTAAGAGATAGGTCAGAGAGCAGGTAATCTGTTCAGCCGCTGTTTTATTCAACCGTGTCATTAGGAAGGTTAGGTAGTTTATCTTTCATATTTTTAGGGTCAGTATTTTAATTAGTGTGCTGGCAGCATACTGATAAACAGTTGCATCATGAAGCCCTCTTGAAAACAAGTCTACACCATAAAAACAGCCAGACACACACTAAACAGACATCCTTGGTTGTCATTGTTTTTGTGTTGAAATATGTTTTTCAATGTGTCAATTTAAGAATAGCAAAAGTGTACTGAGATCTGTGCATTTATATTCTACCCGAGTGGCAAGAATGTATATCATGTAAACAATATCCAATAAATGTGTAATGCATGGTAGAGTAGATTTAATTACAATAGATGAAAAAATACAAATTTGTTATTTGCATCACATAGGTTCACACATGTGAAATGTGTATTTATATAGACCATATTTGACCGTACACCCAAAGTGCTTCACAATCAAAAAGTGGTGGGTCTCTCCATACCACCACCATTATGGAAGCATCCACTTGCATGATGTGACAACAGCCACAGGACAACACCGCCAGTGTGCTCCCCACACACCAGCTATAGGTGGAGTGGAGAGACAGTGATAGAGCCAATTATGTGGATAGGGATGACTGAGAGGCCATGATAGAAGGCCAATGGAGGGAATTTGGCCAGAACATCAGGGTTTAGGGATGGGTACCGAAACTCTGTACTTGATCTGTATCGGTGCTACACTATAAAAGACAGAAGTATCTATAAGCTCTGACGTTAACGGTTCTGCTATCGGTACTGGAAAATTATTGCTGAATAAACATTACTTACAGTAGTATAATTTAACTGAACAACTTCTTCAAATTTGTGATATTTGATATTCGTCTCCACATTTGGCAATCTCACATGAGAAATGCTCGTGTTTCTGGCGAGCACGTATAATATAAAAGTCTTTGCAGTTCTAGGCTGTGCGTGTGCACTCAACGGAGCTTACACAGCTCGTAAACTTGCGGAGTGAACCATTTGCACACAACGCCTTGTGTTTTCTAGTATAAGCGGAAATGCAAGTAATCTGGCTAAGTGAAAGTATCTTTCAAAAGTGCATTAACTGCAATGCAAAGTTTTTACTGCCTAGCTACTAACAGTAACTTTACATAATCCACATCGTTATGCTAGCAGTCAATCACCCAAATTAATATATTAATAGTTAAATAAACACACACATTCTGTTAGAATGAAAACAGAATTTTATGCAGTAGCCCAAATAACTCTCAAACATTAAAATGCTTTTACTTCAGCTGTATTTACAAATATAGCCTATGATGAATAGCCTAATAATAAACTATGCTTATTAAGAATTATTTTTACATTGCAATATGCCCCAAAAAACACACTGTTAACTCCCAAAACAATGTTAACTCATTTGTGTGAATGTGTTACGAAAAATCCTAAACATTATCTCATTTTACTGCATTTTGCAACTCAAAAAGGGTATTTTCAACTGCAGGGAGCACAATTAACCAAGAAAGATGTTGATTTTTCTCCAAAAGAACAGTTAAAAACTGAGAATAAATATATATATGTTGTTCAATTATTGGTTTCGTTTAATTTTACAATAAAAATGGAATAATAAAGTTGTTAATTCTGTTATATTAGTTTTTTTTTTTTCATAGAAAACACAACAAAAGAGTACCTATACTCGTTACGAGAAGTGCCATGTGATTTTTAATGACCACAGAGAGTCAGGACCTTGAGACAATATAGTCTCCCTTTTACTTTACTGGGGCATTAGGATTCAAACAGACCGCAGGATGTGCGCTCCAGCTGGCCTCACTAACACCACTTCCAACAGCAACCTAGTTTTCCCATGTGGTCTCCAATCCAGGTACTGACCAGGCTCAGCCGTGCTTAGCTTCAGTATAGTGTTTGCTAAAACTCTGTTGTATATGCATCACACAGTAGTAAAGGTTGCCAATAAATAAAAAGCAGTGCATAATTTAGCGTAAACCCCACAAACTGTACCTTGAAAATAAGCCATATACCAAAATATTGTGACCAGAAACTGGATAATTTTAACCCAAACACACGCAAAATTATGCATGATTTAATTCACCCCTATACACCGTTAAATGTGTTTCTCACTCCTGTAACTTGACAGTAAGTGGATAACATGTAAAGCCAACTGGCTGTGAAAGAAAATCTGATAGGATGTAATATAATATACATGTCTAGCCCTTTGTAAACTTTCAGCATGCACGTGTCGCAGAAGTACTTACTGCAAATTCATCTTTCCATTGATGCTCCATTTGGAAATTCTCTGCTGCGGTTGCCAAAGTCTATGAAAACAACAACAAAGAAATCATATAATTAGTTACACATTCATTAAAATATCAGTGATCAAGGAAAGTCATATAATGAGATATCTGGATTTATATAGTAGCATTTGTTATAAATGATGTATCTGTGCACTTCATTGTTTTGTAAAAATTAATTTGCTTTCTAAATCTTTTATCAAATACCATAACCTTCCCTGCCTCCTCGAAATGATTACATGGTCACATGGAATGCCTTTCAGGAGGGGCTATCGCGATGTGTCTTGTTTCTGTCCTGCTTTCCTCCTTCATTTTGTTATCAATGCTGATCTTCTAATAATCCAATTAGTTCCCAAAATACAAAATCATGCACTACCCTACTTTTTTTATTTTTTATTTCAGAACCAGATGTATGTCAAAATAGGGAGAAAAAAAGAACAATCTTAACTTCTGTTTCATGGTGACTTTAAATATACCATTGACTGCAGTTTTCCAAGTGTATCTGTCTGCGGACTGCAAGACAGGGGCGTACTATGAAGGTGTGTAACTTGTAGTAAGTTAGAGGTGTAGATTTCACAAAGAGATGTTGTTGGCAAGATGGCGGAAATACTTAACAGAGAACAATTTAACCAAATGTTTTCATGAGGTTTCTCCAAATTTATCTACAATCAATTCATTTGATATATTATTATATTCATTCATTTAGCCTAGTCAGCGTTGGCCTCTGTGGTTGCAAATAACAGTACAATGGTGAGCGCCTCAAGTATGAAAGCCTCCGTTAATAACTGTGATGGTAAGGTTTAGGGTTGGGTAAGGTTTAGACGTTAATAACTGTGATGGTTGGGTTAAGGTTTGGGGAAGGTGTAGACGTTAATAACTGCGATGGATGGGTTTAGGGTTGGGGAAGGTGTAGACGGTAATAACTGTGATGGTTGGGTCTAGGTTTAGGGAAGGTTTAGATGTTAATAAATGTGATGGTTGGGTTTAGGTTTGGGGTAGGTTTCGACGTTAATAACTGTAATGGTTAGGTTTAGGTTGTGGTATGTATAGACGTTAATAACTATGATGGTTGGGTTTAGGGTTGGGGAAGGTGTAGACATTAATAACAGTGATGGTTGGGTTTAGGGTTAGGGAAGGTTTAGACTTTAATAACTGTGATGGTTGGGTTTAGGGTTAGGGAAGGTTTAGACTTTAATAACTGTGATGGTTGGTTAAGGTTTGGGGAAGGTTTAGACGTTAATAACTGTGATGGTTGGGTTTAGGGTTATGGTAGGTATAGAAGTTAATAACTGTAATGGTTGGGATGGGTGTAGATGGTAATAACTGTGATGGTTGGGTTTAGGTTTAGGGAAGGTTTAGACGTTAATAAATGTGATGGTTGGGTTTAGGTTTGGGGTAGGTATCGACGTTAATAACTGTAATGGTTAGGTTTAGGTTGTGGTATGTATAGACTTTAATAACTATGATGGTTGGGTTTAGGGTTGGGGAAGGTGTAGACATTAATAACAGTGATGGTTGGGTTTAGGGTTAGGGAAGGTTTAGACTTTAATAACTGTGATGGTTGGTTAAGGTTTGGGGAAGGTTTAGACGTTAATAACTGTGATGGTTGGGTTTAGGGTTATGGTAGGTATAGAAGTTAATAACTGTAATGGTTGGGATGGGTGTAGATGGTAATAACTGTGATGGTTGGGTTTAGGTTTAGGGAAGGTTTAGACGTTAATAAATGTGATGGTTGGGTTTAGGTTTGGGGTAGGTATCGACGTTAATAACTGTAATGGTTAGATTTAGGTTGTGGTATGTATAGACGTTAATAACTATGATGGTTGGGTTTAGGGTTGGGGAAGGTGTAGACATTAATAACAGTGATGGTTGGGTTTAGGGTTAGGGAAGGTTTAGACTTTAATAACTGTGATGGTTGGTTAAGGTTTGGGGAAGGTTTAGACGTTAATAACTGTGATGGTTGGTTAAGGTTTGGGGAAGGTTTAGACGTTAATAACTGTGATGGTTGGGTTTAGGGTTATGGTAGGTATAGAAGTTAATAACTGTAATGGTTGGGATGGGTGTAGATGGTAATAACTGTGATGGTTGGGTTTAGGTTTAGGGAAGGTTTAGACGTTAATAAATGTGATGGTTGGGTTTAGGTTTGGGGTAGGTATCGACGTTAATAACTGTAATGATTAGGTTTAGGTTGTGGTATGTATAGACGTTAATAACTATGATGGTTGGGTTTAGGGTTGGGGAAGGTGTAGACATTAATAACTGTGATGGTTGGGTTTATGTTTGGGAAAGGTTTAGATGTTAATAAATATAATGGTTGGGTTAAGGGTTGGGGTATGTGTAGACATTATTAACTGTGATGGTTGGGTTTAGGTTTGAGGAAGGTTTAGACATTAATAACACTGATTGTTGGGTTTAGGGTTGTGGTAGGTATAGAAGTTAATAACTGTAATGGTTGGGTTTAGGTTTGGTAGGTATAGACGGTAATAACTGTGATGGTTGGGTTTAGGTTTGGGGAAGGTTTAGACGGTAATAAATGTAATGGTTGGGTTTAGGTTTGGGGTTGGTATCGACGTTAATAACAGTAATGGTTGGGTTTAGGGTTGTGGTAGGTATAGACGGTAACAACTGTGATGGTTGGGTTTTGGTTTGGGAAAGGTTTAGACGTTAATAACACTGATGGTTGGGTTTAGGGTTGTGGTAGGTATAGAAGTTAATAACTGTGATGGTTGGGTTTAGGTTGTGGTAGGTATAGACGGTAATAACTGTGATGGTTGGGTTTAGGGTTGGGGAAGGTTTAGACGTTAATAAATGTGATGGATCGATGTTAATAACTGTAATGGTTGGGTTTAGGGTTGTGGTAGGTATAGACTAATAACTTAGCTTAGATGTGGAGTAGGCGTAGATGTTAATAACTGATGTACGCCATCTTGTCGACAACATAGTTTTGACATTTGTCTCCATAACTTCAATTTACACCTCTAGCATATACACATTTTGCTCCATCATGTTACCCTACAGCTATTTGTACAATACTGAATAAATACCAAAAAACAACGGTTTCTATGATTTGTTATTTAATACGTTTGCCTCATCTGCATATGGACAACATTTCTGGCATAGTCAGCAATAGTAATGATGATATCTGGGTATACTGGATTGGTAATTTTAAGACTTATTTATTTATTGTTTAGTACATTAGACAAAGGCTCAATTAATAGACTGATACATCAAGTCATGTCACCTTGATTTCTTTATCACTTTATATAATGCAGTTTGTTTTAAAGCAACTTTTCAAGGTTGAGCAGGTGTATAATATAAGTCAGATTTCACCACTGTAGAACATATTCATTATACTGTATCAAGCAGGCAGCATAACAGAGGTGTATTTCTATTCAGTTCAGGCATGAGTCAGTTCAATATGATTGTCACTGCTGAAGGACGATTGACTCAAGGGCAGCTCTAAGACTAAAATATCACACAGATATCCTCAAACATTGGATTAATCAAATAAAATGCATAACAGAAACTAATTTATAAGAGGTTAGATTTGCTGTTCCACCACTCAATGCATCATCTGAAATCCCACTAGCCAAATAGACAAGACAATACTGTTCTGGCAACCCTAAGGTAGCACCAAAAATATATGTGGGCAAGAGGTCTGACAGGATGGCGGGTTCTGTTTAAGAAAAGGGCAGAACAGAAGAAAATAGAAGGGAACATTCAGGTCTTTGTTCTGTCACCCGGAGCTCTCGGCAGCTCAACCCTCGCGCACACACTCTCACACACCTACACACGGAGACGGAGATTCTTCCCTGAAGGAAACGCTACTGTAACATGGTGTGACATTTCCAGAACAAAGACTGAGTTCTCGCTCTCTGACACATATAGTTTTTCGGAATATACTGTATGTTGAGATTTTTTTACAACAGAATGAATTCTACCACTATAGTCAGCTATACATGACCACGAATAACCTAAAATGTCGATGTATAACTTAAGAGATAAAATATCACTCTAAGTAGAGGGTAAACTAGCATTTTTGAGATTTATTTGTAACTTTTTATCTACATTTTTTACATTATGACAGAAGCAACTGTCAAATGTGGTGTCACAAAATTGCCTACATAGCAATATTTTAATGATGTCCAACCAAAGACTATAGAATACACAAGACGCGTAACTCGTTTAGCTTTGAATGGGAAAAAGTGTAAAGTCAATATAATAATAATAATAATAATAATAATAATAATAATAATAATAATAATAATAATAATAATAATAATAATAATACATTATTCCTATATAGGCACCTTTCAAACCACTTAAGAACACCTTACAATTTGTCAAAGGCACATTAAAAAAAAACAAGATAGAAGAATAATAAACATAATATTAAACTAGAGAAACATTAAAAGCAACCCTGAACAGAAAGGTTTGAACCTGAGATTTAAAAATGGAGATAGAGTCCACCTGACGAATATCTAACGGCAGGGAATTCCGTAACTGTGGTGCTATGCAGCCAAAAGCCCTGCCACCAAATGATTTCCTCTAAAAATTTGGAACTGATAACAGTTCAGCTGCAGAAGATCACAGTGAGCGCCGAGGAGAGTACCAGTGAAGAAGATCAGAGAGGTAATCGGGTGCAAGGTTGTGAAGAGCTTTGTACTGTAAGTTAATAGAAGAATTTTACATTGTACACGATAAAAATTGTACAGGAAACCAATGCAAGTGAAAGAGAATAGGGGTTATGTGTTCAGAAGCACGCGAGCGGGTGACTACCCTAGCTCAATAAAGCCATCACTGCTCTGAAATCCAAACCTTCCTCCAGAACTTCGTATAATTGTGCATTGACCCACTTTTGAACCCCAAAAAGTTGTGTAATTTTATAAGACGGCCCAATGTGGGCCAGCAAGGTGGGTTGCAGAAGCTAACGATCGCAAATTCGAATGCAACTCACATCAGTCAGCACAGCTTCATCAAAAACATGTACAACAATGGCAGCCCTCATCAGAAAAAAACAACAACAAAAAAAAACATTCACATCAAGCTTTCTATCCAGACACTATAGATGCTGTTCTTTATAAACAGACGGGCATTCGCACACATTATTAGACTCTCCAGAGCTGGAAGTCTGGGCTGAGATCCAGCAGTCTCTGCACCTCCTCTGCACAGTCTGGGAGAAACTAAAAATACACTGTTTCACACTCCGGCACGTACACATTTACACATGCGCCCGGCGCTTGTTATGCAGAAGATGTGCGAGTACACGTTCAGACTAACCTTACTCCTAAAATATGGCAGCAAAATCAGAGAAATGCAAAACAGCAAGTCACTCATCCTCGTACAAACGGACTACAATTATAACCCACTGCGAGTGTGGCAACAAGTCGATAAAGATCCACACGCCAATCGACGGCTTCCTGCTGCCATAACAACCATTTCCAGGAGAGACTCATTAGTGGCCTGCGGTCATTAGAGGTCCTCCAAGAGTAAAGGTTTGTGGGGGTTCATAATGGAAACTAAGACTCAAGTATTTCTACCGCTCATTATAAAGAATAATCAATTACGTACAATAGGGATAATGAAAGACAGAAGGTGAGGGTTCCGTTCATTCAGATATTCCTGGTAGGCAGGCAGAGGTTGGGGAGTTGAACTGACATGAACTCTAATTTCTGTAGCCACTCAGCAAGAAGACATTCCCGTAAGATGACATCCAGGAAATGTAATGAGTGCAAAAACCACAGGAGATACCCATTACCACTGCTAACATGCAAATGCTATTTACAATTGACATTAATAAAGGAGGGGGTAAAAATGAGAAAAAAAAAACGATTTTTAATAACATTTTAAATGTCATTTGCTATCATTTTTGCTCAGTTTAATGGGTCCAAAACAGATATTGCATCCAAAATAGATGAGAGAATCACACGTGCTGTCATTCATCGCATAACATGCAGAAATATTACTCTTTAGCTACTACCGGTAATTGATAAATCATAATATTTTGGAGCCAATATATAGGCTAATAAACACAAAACATTTTTCTTCACTTGTGCGCTTGTCAATTCTTCAAGTTTATGGTTATATCACCCTACAGCCAAAGACCGGTTACTCACTGAAGTTAAGCAGGGCTGAGTCTGGTCAGTATCTGGATGGGAGACCACATGGGAAAGCTAGGTTGCTGTTGGAAGTGATGTTAGTGAGGCCAGCAGGGGGTGCTCAACCTGCAGTTTAATGCAGTCCTAATGCCCCAGTAAAGTGAAGAAGACACTATACTATCAGTGAGTGCCATCTTTTGGATGAGATGTTAAAACTGAGGTACGGACTCTCTGTGGTGGTTAAAAAAAATCCTATGGCACTTCTTGTAAAGAGTAGGGATGTAACCCCAGTGCCCAGGCCAAATTCCCTTCATCGGCCCTTACCCATGATGGCATCCCAATCCACTCTATCAGTAGCGGGTGTGTTGTGAGCGCACTGGCGTCATTCTCCTGTGGCTGCTGTCGCATCATCCAAGTGGATGCTGCACACTGGTGGTGGAGTCCACCCTCAAGACTGTAAAGCACTTTGTGTGTATGGCCATACACAATAAACGTGCTAAATGAAATACATACATATATGCATGCATACATTATTGTTGTCTTCAGTAGTGCTGTTGTTGTTTCATGCATCACTTTTCTCATTAAGAAACATTCATTCATTCATTTCCTTCGGCTTAGTCTGTTTATTCATCAGGGGGTTCCCCTAGTGGAAAGAACTGCCAACTTGTCAAGCATATGTTTTACACAGCGGATATACCGGGTCTCAGTACCGGGAAACATCCATACATCTCATTCACACACATACACTAAAGCCAAAATAGTTTATTTAATTCACCTATACCTGCATGTCTTTGAACTGTGAGGAAAATTGGAGCACCCATGCAAAAACACAGGGAGAGCATGCAAACTCCACAGAGAAATGCTAACTGACCCAGCCGGGACTTGAACCAGCAAACTTCTTACTGTGAGGCGACAGTGCTAACCACTGAGCCACTGTGTGACTTAGAAACAAACAAAACAAAAAATGACATACTTGTGCAAGCAGTACATACTGGTGGCATAGGGTTTCGGTAATATAACTTAATATAAACAAAACAAATGATTTATGTATGAAATAAATAAATAAATAAATAAATAACCCCCCTTACAGATGTCATGAAGGATAATATTAGCTATATGCACCAAAATCCTTTTTTTGTACCAGGCTGTAATCACCTTTTTTCTTCTGTAAATTTGGCCAGTTTAACATTGGGTCATTAGAAATGTGCTCAATTTTGGAGCCAAGCCAAGCAGAATTTTAATGAACTGCAGTTTCAGTTACTTCCGTATTAGCTTCACAAGGGAGAGCAGAATGTTGCCGCTTGATTTATACATATTAACGACTTTCACACTGAAATAAAACCACGTCTTCCTTTTACAATGGGAAGTTCATGCACATCCACATCTGAAATCACTAGCATATTTACATTAATGGCATAGACAGGCTTGTGAATATTTTTTGTAAGTTTGTGCTATTTGGCCATTTATACATGCAATGATTTTATGTATGTGCATGTGTGGTTGTGGGTATATATATGCAAGGATCGAGTTTATTTGTATAACCGAGTGTATGTGGATGTATGCATGCATCAAGTTTATATACAAGATTTAGATATTGTTTAGGACATCCAATAGTATTGGGGTATATGCACATATTTTTATGCATGTATTGACAAGCAAAGTTTGATTTAAATCTTACATTGCACCTCATAACAAGCCCCGACTTTTCATGGATACACATAAGAAGGACACGTAAACCGTACATACAATGAGCAAACGTGGCCCAGAAACATATTTGAGATGGTCATAAATTGTACATGGGGGATCCCGAGGCATTCCCAGGCCAGCCAGGATACATAGCTCATTCAGTGTGTCCTGGGCCTTCACCGAGGTCTTCTCCCAGTGGGACATGCCTGGAACACCTCCCTAGGTAGGCGTCCTGGAGGCATCCAAAACAGATGCCCAAGCCACCTCAGCTGACTTCTCTCAATGTGGAGGAGCAGTGGCTCTACTCTGAGCTCCTCCCGGGTGACAGAGCTCCTCACCCTGTCTATCGGGATGCGCCCTGCCACCCTGCGAAGGAAACTCATTTCGGCTGCTTGCATCCGAGATCTTGTCCTTTCGGTCCTGCTACTCCTGAACTACTGCTGCCACTGCACCGATCTGCCTGTCAATGCCGTGGTCCATCCTTCCCTCACTCGTAAACAAAACCCCAAGATACTTGAACTTCTCCACCTGGGGTAAGGACGTTCTTCCAACCTGGAGATGGCAAACCACCTTTTTCCGGTGGAGCACCATATTCTCGGACTTGGAGGGGCTGATTCTCATCCCAGCCGCGTCACACTCGGTAGCAAACCGCCCTAGTGCATGCTGAAAGTCCATGTTCGAGGAACCCAACAGAACAACATCGTCTGCAAATAACAGAGATGAAATCCTGAGATCCCCAAACTGGACCCCCCCTCCAGCTCAAGGCAGCGCTTTGAAATTCTGTCCATAAAAAAATGAAGAGAATTGGTGACAAGGGACAGCATGCACTGGAAACAAGTTCCAAGTTCCAAACTCCTACTCAGCCCTTAACAAACCCCTGACCCCATAATCCCCAAGCACCCTCCACAGAATGACACGAGGAACATGAACAGTGGCCTTCTTCAAGTCCACAAAACCCATGTGGACCGGTTGAGCATACTCCCATTAACCCTCGAGTACCCTGGTGAGGGTATAGAGCTGGTCCAGTGTACCACAGCCCGGAAGAAAAAAAACTGCATTGTTCCTCCTGGATCCAGGTTCAACCATCGACCGGATCCTCCTGTCCAGTGACCTGACATAGACTTTCCCAGGGAGGCTGAGAAGTATGATCCCCCTATAGTTGGAGCACACTCTCTGGTCCCCTTTCTTAAAAATGGGAACCACCACCCCAGTTGCCCAGTCCAGAGGTACTGTCCCCGACCTCCATGCGACATTGTAGAGACGTGTCAGCCAAGACAGCACAATATCCAGTGACCTAAGATACACAGGGTGAATCTCATCCATCCCAGCTGCTTTTCCCCTGCGGAGTCTAATGGGAAAACAAAAACTGCAAGAAGATGTAATGCTGGTTATGTATTTTTCAGGTTCCCAAAAAATGTAGCCATGGCCACATATCTCCAATAAGCCCAAGTTGTTTGGCTAAACTGTATTTTTTATTTTCTAGTTGGTCTCAATTCAATATAAAAGCCCAAATGTTCATGACAATGGCTCTAGTGGCAAAGTATTACACATAGTTATGTGTCCGGTAAATCACAACCTTTGTGTGGAGGTGTGTCTAGAAATGACAGATCCAGTAATAAACTACAGCCCCGTCTGCTTGTTCATCCTCACGAGTTCACTCCCTTCCAATTCATCAAGCTGATTACAGTAACCACAGTGAAGTCAATAAACTCACAGGAGGTCCATCAATACCTTTACTTCACTTTAATCTCACCAGGCTGAAGAGAGAGCAAGAGAGTGATGAGAAAGATAAAAAAAGAACATTTAATTATGGACGGGTAAGTGTCAAGAAGTGCCTGGAATATCTAGTGGATCTCAAACAATGCATGAATATAATATTCCCATGTGGTAGAAATAAGTTAAAATAAACAAAGCATGTACGCAGAAATAAACTTTTATATGACAGAAATCATGTGGCTTGTTAAGCAGAGGTGTGCTATTAAGCTGGCTTTGATTTCCAATTGGAAAATGATAAAAGAGGTGAAAAATCCCCGACTTGCACTGAAGGAGGGAGCGAGTCATATCTTGAGAGGAAAAAAAAAATCCAAAACACAAGCATTAGCTTTTTTAACTAGAGCCAGTAAGTAACCACTTAACAACCACACTGAATGTCTAAGGAACCATATAGCAAAATACATCCAACCTCAATACACCTTAGTGTCGAAGCAAGTTTTGTTCAATGTTTTTTTTTTCTGAAATGTAATTGTAATATAAATACATTTTCTCTGCTTTTGTTCTGTTTTGCTTTCTTTCACAAATAGGCACATATGCAAATTAGAGATGCAATCAATATACAGTACATGATTAAAAACGTGCATGCAAAAATTATAATTACATACAGTTGAAGTCAGAATTATTAGCTCCCCTTTGACCTTTGATTTTATTTTTTTATTTTTTAAACATTTGCCAAATGATGTTTAACAGATTCAGGTAATTTTCACTGTGTGTGAGAAGAAATTTGTCTTGGGCAAAAAGGTGCTACAACGTTGCTCTAAGCGGACAATAAAATATGCAAAACAATCAAAACAAATAAGAACATACATTGTTTACAAATAACGACCATATATGAATAAAAAAAATAGGAAATACATAAAGCACCAAACACAGTCAGGTACTAATGTAATACACGTGCATTGTTCTTGGTAGAGTTCCACAGATTTATTGAGGTAAGAATAAGTGAAAGCTTCAATCTATTGGTTTTACACATTAGCGCCTTTTACGCACACAATGATACCAGTAAATATGTGGAAAATTTCCGGAATGACAAAAAATGCTGTTCACACAGGCAGGGGCGTTACAGATTTTTTTCTGGTAAAGAGCATTCACACATCCATTCGAAAATAGTGGTAAATTCTGACATCATTAACCAGAAATGAGCTCTAAACGGCTGCACTTGTATTTGTTAACATTTTACTACATTACATACTCTGTGGAGGGAGAGGTATTGTGAACAAATTTGATGAAAAACATTAAGAAAAACACTTTCGCATGTCGAGATGTACATAATATGTGTGTGCGTGCTGGCGCTCACCGTCTGCTTTACGTGCACACGCGTCAGAGCTTAAAGGTAAACAAACAACGGCTTATCATAAATATTCTATTAATATTTTTGCACAGTTGGCATTAAGAATGAACATAGAAATGTTTTCTGACTTACATTTAGGAGATAAACGTGTCTGAAAAAAAAATTCACCGGCTTTTATTCTCATAAATCGCGCAGACGTGGATGCGTCGGAGTATTATGATTGGCTAATGTAGACGTCTTATGTCAGCGTGTTGTATATGTGAACGTGTTCTTTCCGGCAATCTTCCTTCTGCGTGCACATAGCGCAGCAATCCGGCAAACCAGTAATGTTACAACTTCTCTTTCCAGAAAATAGCCGGAACGTATTTACTGGTATTTTCAAAAAGGGCCTTTTCTTGAGTCTTTTTCCTGATGGTAACAGCTGATATTCAACTTATTATTCCCGTACAAGCAGGCACAGCCATTTGAATCTCATTCACTACCATTTATTTCTAGACATTAAAATCTGCTCTTTGACATTGCAAAATGACATTTACGTATTATATTATTCTACTTTGTCTGTATAGTCATGCAAACACTTGTTTGTAGAGTAAGTATTTTCACAGTTTTCTTCTAATTATTATTCCTGGTTATTTCTCCCATAGGAAACTGAATTGGGAGTTCTAAAAAAATCACAAAAACAAGCGCACTACTGCATTAAAGAATAAGGTCAGCATAACATTTAAGAAATTCTTGAAACAATGCTAAACGTTAAATAAAACAATAAAAAAATGCAAAAATTAAAACTATGACAAACAATATAAATGTTGATTTGTCAACTAAATGATAAAGGTCAAAGTACCAAACTTAGGGTGCTTTCACATCTAGATTTTTGTTTCGGAACCTGTCTCGTTTGCCCAGTTAGCGCGGTTCGTTTGGCATATGTGAATCCAGCAATCGTGCTCGGACCCGCGCCAAAACAATCGTTCTGAGATCGCCTGAATGAGGTGGTCTCGGCTCGATTGAAACGAACTCTGGAGCGGATCGATTGTAGTGAGAAAGTGATACAATCTGAACCCGGCTATATCACAGTGTTTTATGGATATGTAATAGGCAATTGGCTTTATGAAGAGAGAATTATGAGTAGGACATCCCAAGTCTCCCGGAACTTTTGGGAGTCTCCCGCAAATGCACAGAGACTCTCGGATGTCCGCAAATGAGTGATAATGTCCCAGTAATAGCGTGTCTCCTTCCCAGTCCTCAAATGCGCATCCTTCTCACCCCTCCCAACCACATCCCTCCTCGCTCTTCAGACACGTCGCATGCACCATGTCAAACACCACCAAACCACCACCCACCGACAGCTGAGCGGGACTCTGCAAAATAAACCGTAAAACTCTGACCGATGTGAAGAGAGTTTACTCACACATGACTTGTTTTGGTTATTTTGGTCCATTTAGAAACTTTGCCGTGTGAAAGGGAACCGCACCAAGAACAAAGAGCAACAATGTAACAATTTTAATCCCTGTTCCGGAACAACTGAATCGATTTACATGTGATAAAGCACCCTCAAGTAAACTAATAATAAAACCTAATATTGTGCATGAAAATTATGAAATCAATGCATTTTAGAATTACGTATAAATGCTAAAATAACAAAATAAGTATAAAATACGAACAAAATATATAAATAAAAACACTGCTGTAGAACTAACACATGGTGAATGTACTGATTAAATCACAATATTTTATCACTATTGTGCCAGTTAAAATTCTCCATTCAAACTTTACCAAGTGGGAAAGGAATAAAAATAGCTATGCTTTATTTTAGCACTCTGAAAACACTGTAACAACTGGGAATAAACAAGCCAAAGACGCCTTTCAAGCCTGTTTTCCCTCTGCGATTAAAGCTGATCTTTCTTCTTGCTAAACCAGAGACGACTACCTCAGGTCTTGGCCGTTCGGAATAAAGGGATTTTGACAGAAATGTAAACCACAGCATTGCATAAAGGTGAAACAAATGCATCTCCGAATGAGTGCTGAGAGAGAGACAACAAACTCACCGCTGCTTTAATATCACTCCCATCAATCCTGGATTATTCTAGCCATGAAAACGCATGACAAAACAACAAATGACACTCAGAGGCCTGAGCTCACGCGCGCACATTCTTCTCTTTTTTTGTTTTTTGCAACTCACATTAAGCCTCTCATTTGCTTGCAGAAAGCAGAGCTACCTGCTGCACAAACACCCAGCGCAACTGGCAGCCTCATTTATTCCGAAAGTATCCCAAAAACCAGAAGCAAACACCATGCTTTTCCCTCGTGCTTATTTAGATAAGATGTTCAGAATTAGGACTGTCATGATACATCTATTCCTAACTTTTGCTATTTAAAATCATTGATACTTGATATAATTTCAATATCAATGAGCAAATATTCATTTTATTATGGAGCAGTGCTCTCGCCTTACAATAAGAAGGTCGCTGGTTCGAGCCTTGGCTGGGTCAGCTGGCATTTCGGTGTGGAGTTTGCATGTTCTCCCCATGTTCATGTGGGTTTCCTCCGAGTGTTCCAGTTTCGCCCACAAGTCCAAAGACATGCGTTATAAGTGAATTGGGTATGCTAAATAGTGTGTAGTGTATGAATGTGAATGAGAGTGTATGGGTGTTTCCATTGCTGAATAAGTTGGCGGTTCATTTCGCTGTGGCGACCCCAGATTAAGAAAGGGACGGGAAAAAAATTTATTTCTTCATTTGTTGAGTTAAAATCTTTGGCATTTTTGACCTTAAAGGGCAAGAAAACTGCAATTGCACACTAGAGGTACACAAACACTGACTGAGCATTCAAAGTGCTGTAGACTAAAAATCTGAATATAGCTAGATATACACTCACCGGCCACTTTATTAGGTACACCTGTCTAGCTGCTTGTTAACGCAAATTTCTAATCTGCCAATCATATGGTAGAAACTCAATGCATTTAGGCATGTAGACATGGTCAGGACGAACTGCTGCAGTTCAAAATTATCTTCAGAATGGGGAAGAAAGGTGATTCAAGTGACTTTGAACATGGCATGGTTGTTGGTGCCAGACGGACTGGTCGGAGAATTTCAGAAACTGCTGATCCACTGGGATTTTCACGCACAACCATCTGTAGGGTTTACAGAGAATGGTCTGAAAAAGAGAAAATATTAAGTGAGTGGCAGTTCTGTGGGTGCAAATGCCTTGTTGATGCCAGAGGTCAGAGAAGAATGGCCAG
The DNA here is from genome assembly GCF_052040795.2 of Danio rerio. Classification (NCBI taxonomy): domain Eukaryota; kingdom Metazoa; phylum Chordata; class Actinopteri; order Cypriniformes; family Danionidae; genus Danio; species Danio rerio. Next base: position 11,131,424 of record NC_141038.1, on the reverse strand, counting down.
ACTGGTTCCAGCTGATATAAAGGCAACAGTAACTCAAATAATCACTCGTTACAACCGAGGTATGCAGAAGAGCATCTCTGAATGAACAACACGTCCAACCTTAGATGGGCTACAGCAGCAGAAAACCACACCAGGTGCCACTCCTGTCAGCTAAGAACAGGAAACTGAGGCTACAATTCGCACAGGCTCACCAAAATTGGACAACAGAAGATTGGTCTGATGAGTGTCGATTACTAAGACATTCTCAGACTGGTTTCTTGAACATAACAATGAGTTCACTGTACTCAAATGTACTCAAATGGCCTCCACAGTCAGCAGACACTCAATCCAACAGAGTACCTTTGAGATGTGGTGGAACGGGAGATTCGCATCATAGATGTGCAGCCGACAAATCTGCAGCAATCGTGTGATGCTATCATGTCAATATGGACCAAAATCTCTGAGGAATATTTCCAGTACCTTGTTGAATCTATGCCAAAAAGCATAAAGGCAGTTAAGAAGGCAAAAAGGGGGTCTACCCGGTACTAGTAAGGTGTACCTAATAAAGTGGCCGGTGAGAGAATAATAAATTCAGTACATAAAAAATATGGCACACTGTGAACCTGAAACCACATTCCTTCTCATGAAAAGTCAGTGAGTGCAAAACAGGCCAACTGGAACAAAATACAGGCTCGGAAGTTTCATACTTGATCAATATGCACACTCCAGCAGAGTTTGATTGGCCACAATGTTTCTTAATGACATTTCAACAATATGTTTTTAGTCTTTAGTGTTTTAGAGGTCGAAATGAACTGATTCCCTTCCAGCTGCAACCCAGTACTGGAAAACACCAATACACACTAAATTACACATGCACTCATACACTACGGCAAATTAAGTTCATCCAATTCACCTATAGCACATGTCTTTGGACAGTGGGGGAAACCGGAGCACCTGGAAAAAACCCACGCAAACATGGGGAGAACATGCAAACTCCACACAGATATGGCAACTGACCCAGCCGGGACTCGAACCAGCGACCGTCTTGCAGTGAGGCGACAGTGTCAACCACTGAACCACTGAACTGTATAATTTAAAAGATTTCAATATCGATACATATATCAAACACTACTCGGGATCTAAAATTCCCCTTCCCATCACCTGAAAGCACTGTGGTGACCTTACAGCACAGTCGGTCCATTATTCCAGGACAAAGACGCAGACAGACTGCGCAGCGACACAGGCTATAAACTAAGCAAGGCCGGAGGTATATTGCTTTCTAATGGGAGACTTTGGCTGAGCGTCGTCATTGAGTTACGGCAGTCGCTCATAAATCCTGTTTGGTGCTGCTCTCCTGGGCAGTGGTGAGCTTCATAAATGATTCAAGATCTGATGTGCGCGTCTATTCACAGATGAAGATGTCCTCTGCCCTGTGGTGATGGACTGCAGCGTCAAACCTCCTTGCTAATATGGAATGTTGCCATGGCCAGGCAGACGTTTTGGAAATCACATTTGAGTGCAATTATTTGCAATAAAAAAGCTCAGTATGATAAAAGAAGATCAAATAAACAACAACGACAAGGGAAAATAACAGCTAACGCATTCTGTATTTTGATTAACACATAAATGTGCAAGATATTTTTGTTTGTTTTATTATTATTAGTTTAAATCAGCTTTTGTTTAGGTTTTTGTTTAATGTTTTTTCAATGTTTTTATATCTTTAAATGCATATTAAAATGTATTTTAGTTGCTTGGTTTAAATAAAATAAATGTGTGTATTAATACACCATATACACATCACAGATCTATATTTTGAATTTATATTTTTAATAGGATTCTATACAATATTATATTTTTGCATATACATTAGTCAGTACTAAAGCCAAATCTGGAGTTTATCTAACAAAATAACTTACATTAACGATCCAAAAACTAGTACACTGGTTAAAAAAAAAAAAAAAAAAAAAAAAAAGAGTAAAAATTATGAAGGTAAAAATTAGTTGAAATTTTGTATATTGTATTTTTATTTTTTATTTTTTTGCAATATTTTGCTTTAATTTAATTGTATTATCTTTCAATTTCTAAATATATTTGGAGATTAAAGTATTACTCTAATAAATATATCAGTTTAATAAATCAGTTTTTTTTTTTATTTAAATGTACCGCATTGCCTAAATTCACTGAGAAATGGATATAAATATATTTTTTTTTCCAAAATGGGGTGTACTTAATTATGCTGATAATTAAAATAAATAAATAAATGAATAAATAAATATAAAAATATATATAAAAAAATAGGCACATGGTATGCTATCTGTGTATATATATTGGGAGCAATGTGACGCATGTGTGCCTAAACATCAACTTTTTAGAATGCTGCGCCACGAGTCATGTGACAAGAACTGACCGATAAGCTTTATAATTTGTATGTATATACACATTTCTACTCCAAAATTTTTTTTAAATAATAATTTAAAATGAAAATACCAAACAATTTTGTAATATAGTTGATCAAAAGTGCCTTTCAGATAGAGGTTCATCGGCATCTGACTACATTGGTTCTCTTTAAAAGGGAATTACTTAGCAAATATGTAGCTTAGATTTACATTAGACAAATACATTTTTTATTTATTCTTTTTTTATTATTAATTTATTAATTCATTTTCAGTGTAAAATTATAACTTATGTCTAGATGCCAACAACTTTTTCTCATTTAGTTTTCAGTCCAAAGAGAAATGGACTATTGTTTATTTGAATTATTGTCTGTGCTGTATGATTTGGTTGCTGAGCAGCAATAAATAACAATTTAAAATATAAGGAGTTTTTACGTGCTTTTCTAAACTAGTAGTGTTTTGAAAATAATGAATCCATAATAATCGTGATTATTCCTCAGATTATAATTGTACAACCAAATCTATAATCATTGTATCCCTTTTTTAAATAGATATAAAATTTTCAATTCTGTATTAAAAAAACTGAATCATAATTTAGAGTAACACTCTCTTTATAAAGTAGGCAGGTAAAACACCACCCCTAAATAGGCATGATAGCTTGATTTAACAGAGTCAAACAGTTTACAAAATGAATACACTTGAAAATGGGAACGGCAGCTCTGCCAAATTGTACTGAGCTTCCTGACCTAAATTGCCTTTTTGCTGTGTCTGCTATCACAGGCCATGTGGTTTTCTCCAATCAGGCGACACATTCAACCATCCACCTCATGTTGGCTGCCGTGTTTAACGATTATGCCCCTTAAATAATGGAAGCAGATGTAATGTCTTGGAGGTAATTGGATCGTTCCTCTCACCTCCTCTGGGGGAAAAGAAAAGCAGTATCCAGTCAGAAATGTGGCATTGTTGTCAGCCTGAAAATCCCAAGGGAAAACCACCATTATTAAAGACACCTTTCCATTTACTTCCCTCACCATAATCACCCGTCGTCTCTGGATTGCTAGGTTATTTGAATATCTCATTTGCAATTTTTTTTTGTAAAGAATCTCTTGTCGACAATCGTGAATAATCCTATTGTAACACTTCACCTCATGCTGCATTCACACAATTCTGTGTTAATAAAACACACTCTCAGAATCCACAGAAGACTATCTATCTATCTATCTATCTATCTATCTTTCTATCTATCTATCTATCTATCTATCTATCTATCTATCTATCTATATATCTATCTATCTATCTATCTATCTATCTATCTATCTATCTATCTATCTATCTATCTATCTATCTACCAACCCACCCACCACCCATAAGTCTTTATGTCTGTCTTTCTGTCTATCTATCTATAATTCATAAGTCTTTTTGTCTATAAGTCTATCCATCCATATGACAATCTATTCATTCATAATTCTGTTTATTCATCCATCTATAAGGCTCTCTATCCATCCATCCATTTATCCACCCATCCATAAATCTACTCACCCACCCTCCATCCACCCATCCATTCATCCATAAGTCTGTCTGTCTGTCTATATCCAACAATCTATCCATCCATCCATCCATACATAAGTCTATCCATAAGTCTGTCTGTCCTTCCGTCCATCCATCCATAAGTATATCTGTCTATAAGTCTATCTATCCATCCATCCATCCATATGAAAATCTATCCATCCATCCATAATTATGTTTATCTATCCATCCATAAGTCTTTCTATCCATCCATCCATCCGTCCATCTAGCTGTCCATCCATCTATCCAGAGTTGTGTGTAATTCTTTACATGTATCTATCCCTCCATATGACAATTTATCCATCCATCCATTTATCAATCTATAAGTCTGTCAGTCTATCCATCCATTCATCCATCTATCCATACAGTTGTGTTTACTTCTTTACTACATCCATCCATCCACCCATACCCGTTCATTCATCCATCCATCCATTCAGTTGTGTTTATTTCTTTACATCCATCCATCCATCCATCCATCAATCTATTTGTCTATTCATCCATCCCTGTTTATACATTCATCCATTCATCCATCCAGTTGTGTTTACTTCTTTACATCCATCCATCCATCCATCCATCCATCCACCCATACCCGTTCATTCATCCATCCATCCATCCAGTTGTGTTTACTTCTTTACATCCATCCATCCATCCATCCATCTATTCATTCATCCATCCATCCAACCATCGATCTATCCATGCATTTGGCTATCCATCCTTCCATCCATCCATCCATCCATCCACCCATACCCGTTCATTCATCCATCCATCCATCCAGTTGTGTTTACTTCTTTACATCCATCCATCCATCCATCCATCCATCTATTCATTCATCCATCCATCCAACCATCGATCTATCCATGCATTTGGCTATCCATCCTTCCATCCATCCATCCATCCACCCATACCCGTTCATTCATCCATCCATCCATCCAGTTGTGTTTACTTCTTTACATCCATCCATCCATCCATCCATCTATTCATTCATCCATCCATCCAACCATCGATCTATCCATGCATTTGGCTATCCATCCTTCCATCCATCCATCCATCCATCTGGCTATCCATCCATCCATCCATCCCATTAAATGTCTTAAATAATAAATGCCAACAGGCAAATGTTAAATAACGAAAACACAAATGTAGATCAAATGTAACCAAAAATAAATAAATAAATAAAAAAATGAAATGAATGACACACAAGCCACGGTATTTAATTATATCAAAAGTTCCCCGGGAGCTGCGCCATGCACAGTTCATTTCCCACGCTCTCAATGTCATGTAGCGTAATCGTATCTGCTCTGTGATTTTCACAAGAGGTGTTTGATGCATATGGATGTAGAGGCGCTCAGGCAGCTGCGACTCGGCAGCAAACAGAGTGTGTGGAGCCTCCATCGCTCTCGCCCTGCCCTCATCAACGAGCCTCTGGCTACCTTCACACACACACACACACGCACGCACACGCCGTTATCGACAGACCCTCACTAATGAAGAAGCCGATAGGCTGGAGCAGAGAGACAGATACGTCCCTCGAGTCCAACTTGCCTGAAAATCAATGAGCCATTTACAACCGCCTGCATCCTCTGACACCACTCACCAATTTACAACCGCTGATATTAAGCCATGGAAAACTTTGACCAATATACATTTAAAAAAAACTGGCTGAGATAGATTTCATCATTGGCTGTATTACGCTGTTGGATACAGGATACAGCCCTGTTGTGTTTAGGGGAAAAAAATGAAACATCATTTATCAGGTATGAACACAAAACCGGTGATTACATGTTCTTATTTGGTCAAAAAAGCTATATAAAATAAACAAACAACATTACATACAGTAAATACAATTATATATCTATATTAAATATTGAAGATTGCAGAAGATCACAAACTCATAATCACATTCATATGCAGCCATGGAAAAATGCTCTAGATTATTTTGATGTTAATTTCAATGATACTGTATGTTACAAGTTGTTATTGGAATAAAACAACATTTTACTATGCTGCATTGACAAATAATTTTTAATCTTGTTGGAAGCATAAAGATTAAGTAATAAGAATTAAATAATGAAATTAAAAATTTAACTAAGTCTTATTTTAACTAAGTTATTTTATGCAGTTTTGTGTTACTGACCTAAAGCAAACCTGCTTTAAGAACATAAAAAACATTGATGGTAAAATCAATAAAACAAACAATAGGTACAATTTGTACAATCTAGAAAAAATGACACGTATAAATACCATATTACCGTTTTTCTCAGTCACATTTCTCAGAACAGAATTTAAATTTGCAAAACAGTGAGTACATTTCTCAAAACAACACGTACAAATAGCAAAACACCATGGATTACCCGCAAAAGCCAGTCTTTTGCTCAAAATCCTTAGTTCATCTCTCAAAACTAAATTTCTGTATCAATGAAGGTGTCAGTGCTATCAAAATAATAAGTCCTTGTGTCAATGTGTATGGGTAAGGCAGTCAAACATCTTAGTCATGTCAATATAACAGCGTATCTGGAGGGATGTTCTAATGTAAACTATGGGTAATTTTATGGCTTTGTACTATAATTTGTTGAAAGATCATGTTATTGTGATACAGGAAGGGACAGAAAGCACTGTAAAGCACAAAGAAAAAACTAAACAAAAGTAGAATTGTGAACATAGGAATGTCCTTTGAGATGCACCTTCGTTAAGTCATGATTCAACTGGGAGAAATGTACCAATTCTAAACAGATTTAGAACAAAAGTCTAATGGAAAATGTAGAGAAAAATGGATTATGACAAAATATTATGACAACTTGTTCAGCCATTTTGCATGTGAAGGCTCTTAAACGCCTAGATTCTTTGGATCAGCTGTGTTTGATTAGGGTTGAAGCAAAACTGTGCAGAATTGCGGCCCTGCAGAAATCCAGTTTGCTTTAAAGGCATTTCAAGAGTGTTTAAAGCATTCAGGCACAAAAAGTACATTTGTAATTTTAATGATGAATAAATTAACTGAATAAATACAGTGAACACTGTACAGTGTTATTTTACATTTTACATTATGCAATTTCTGTACCTGAATAACGTAACCATAAAGCACTGTTTATTTGACTTTTTTCGTTGCTCTACTGCTATTTTTTTCTTGCAACTTGTTTATTATTTTTTATGATTCACACCCTGAAAAAAAAAATCAACCCCAATCAATCTAAATCTATGATTTCTTTCCAAATAGAGCTAATCAGGTCTGGTGAAATTACATTCATATAACAATATAAAAATTCACAGAAAAACAAAACATTGTAATGCCAGATTTTTCCAATATCGCCAATATATGCAGCCCTAATTGAAAACATCACAATGACGCTTCAATTGCTTAACTGCTGTTAAAATGATTTCTATTATTTCCATATATAAAAAATACATTAATATATAATATTATAATATAAAGTCCCTGCAGGATTTTGCGATTGCTGAATTTAACAAAATTTTGTTCACCAGAATTGAGCAAACTTTTGTGGATCTTGCATTTTTTCTGAAATGCCACAGACTTTTCGCAAATTTCTATGACATCATCATGACACAGGTTCACCTAAAACTAAAGCTATGTGGACACAAACAACCCTCGCTAAGCCAAGATTTTACATTTTACACACAACAATATTATAGATGGCAGAATACACCTTTGCACTAGTCTGTAACTTGGCATTTAACCAGAGGAAGAAGACACCACATGTTAAATATGAGCTATCAAACAAAGTAACATTTCCCAACAAACATTACTTTAAAAGACCCTGAAAAAAATGGAGGTGTTTCTTGTTTGCATTATGTTCATGCATTGTTGGCATGCTCTAAAGTTGACAAATAGCTGCAAGCTATGAAAAACAAACTTGTGGGCACTTTAACCTTACTTTATTACTTTGCATTTGTTTTAGTTTTTTATTGATATGTGTTTATGCGTTTAATTGTTATTTGGTTACATGTGAAATATTGAAATTAATTATTTAATTATTAAAGTAATGATTTAATTACTGTAAGTGTTATTTTATAAGTTACAGAACTCAATGTCTGGGTAAATAAACAGAGGGGCTAATAATTCTGACTTCAACCTGAATTATTATCCCCCCTGTTTATTTCTTCCCCCAATTTCTGTTTAACAGAGAGGAGATTTTTTCAGCACATTTCTAAACATAATAGTTTTAATAACTCATCTCTATTAATAACTGATTTTTTTTTACCTTTGCCATGATGACAGTAAATAATATTTTACTAGATATTTTTCAAGATACTACTACACAGCTTAAAGTAACATTTAAAGGTTTAACTAGGTTGATTAGGTTAACTAGGCAGGTTAGGGTAATCAGGCAAGTTGTTGTATAACAATGGTTTGTTCTGTAGGTAATAGAATAAAAAAAATGCTTAAAGGAGCTAATAATTTTGACCTTTAAATGGTTTTTAAACAATTAAAAACTGCTTTCATTCTAGCCGAAATAAAACAATGAGACTTTATCCAAAAGACAAAATATTATCAGACATACTGTGAACATTTCCTCGCTCTGTTAAACATCATTTGGGAAATATTTAAAAAAAGAGAAAAAAAGTCAAACGGGGACTAAAAATTCTGACAATATATCAGGCAATATGATAAAGAGTTTTGTCTGTGTATAATTTTTAACAGCAAATCAACACACAATAAGGCTGCAAATATTGTTGCAAACTTTAGGAAAAGCCACAGCAAAATCTTTCATTTTCAGAAAAGAACCTGTAAAATCCTAAAGGCACTGTATACAAGAATTACTTATTATAGACCAAATAACATGAACTAAATTAAAGACATTAATTAAATGGAAGCATATTCCTGCTGTCTACAATTGTGTAATGCGTTTTTTTTTCTAATTCTGTAACATTTACCATCAGTATATCTATGAATGCATCTAACCATGCATTAGTAAAAGAACAGAAAAGAGGCTGCGATGTCAAATGAATAAGAATCAGAGAAGGAAAGACGGGCGGAAAGGCAGTCTGTGATTCAGGCTCCAGACAGCATGTGTCTCAAGTGAAGCAGGCCGAGAATGCAAAGCATCCAATTTGGTGCATTGGCCAATAGAGGCGAATCTGGGAGTATTAGAGTAGAGGATTTATGGGGCTGTCTGTGGCCTAACTGAGCTCTAGGGAAAGATTCCCTCTTTCCAGTGGCCTTTCACAAAGGCCAGCAAACACTGGTGGGGACAATAAAGATGAGCCACCAGCGATGGTTATTACTCTGTGACGTGAGTGTGTACTCATTTATCTCATGATTGGGAAACAGCAAACACACACACGTCCACCCCCAGCACACACTCAGAAACAACACTATAATTATCATGATGAAGTGACCCCAAAACAGCATAACAAAGGCCATTCAGAGATCCCTCCATATGGGATCATTTAAATAATTGAATTCCAAGCAATAAAAGTAAAGTGTATGATTGTTCTTATGACATAAACTGAAATGTATTCTCTCACATTTCAGTGATATGAAGAAATGACCATAATGCAAATGAGCCATTTATAGTAGGTTAACTACCCTGATAAGTGTCAACAATGCATACTTACAGTAATTGACAAAGACAATGACATTACTAAATTATGCGCAGAACAATTTGCAATTGGTCTTAGCTTAATTTCAATGATGTGCATGCATAGCTGTTTATATAGCAAATATTTCTATTTCACAATCTCAATCAATCAAGATAATGTCTGAGGTCATACCACTTTTTTGTTTTTGGAAAAGATGTGTCAATGTAGCAAAAATGTGTCGCTGTCTTAAGTTTTTAGGCTGAATCAAAATAACTTTAAAAGTCATTTCTACATACTGTACACTTACCGGCCACTTTATTAGGTACACCTTACTAGTACTGAGTTGGACCCCCTTTTGCCTTCAGAACTGCCTTCATCCTTCGTGGCATAGATTCAACAAGGTACTGGAAATATTCCTTAGAGATTTTGGTCAATGTTGACATGATAGCATCACACAGTTGCAGCAGATTTGTTGGCTGCACATCCATGATGCGAATCTCCTGTTTCATCACATCTTAAAGGTGCTCTATTGGATTGAGCTATGGTGACTGTGGAGGCCATTTGAGTACAGTGAACTCATTGTCATGTTCAGGAAACCAGTCTGAGATGATTCACGCTTTATAACATGTCGCGTTATCCTGTTGGAAGTAGCCATTAGAAAGTGTGGTCACTGTGGTCATAAAGAAATGGACATGGTCCATGGCCTGAACCATTGATACAAGGCAAGGATGGATCCATCTATTTCATGGTGTTGATGCCATATTCTGACCCTACCATCGTAAAATCACAGCAGAAACCGAGACCCATCAGACCAGGCAATGTTTTTCCAATCTTCTATTGTCCAGTTTTGGTGAGCCTGTGGGAATTGTAGCCTTAGCCTATTCCTAGCTGACAGGAGTGGCATCCGGTGTGGTCATCTGCTGCTGTAGCCGTTGTGGGTTCAGAGATGCTCTTCTGCATATCTCAGTTGTATCGAGTGATTATTTGAGTTACTGTTGCCTTTCTATCAGCTCGAACCAGTTTGGCCATTCTCCTCTGACCTCCAGCGTCAACAAGGCATTTGCACCCACAGAACTGCCGCTTACTGGATATTTTATCTTTTTCGGACCATTCTCTGTAATCCCTATAGATGATTGTGCATAAAAATCCCAGTAGATCAGCAGTTTCTGAAATACTTAGACCAGCCCGTCTGGCACTAATAACCATGCCACGTCCAAAGTCACTTAAATCACCTTTCTTCCCCATTCTGATGCTCGGTTTGAACTGCAGGAGATCGTCTTGACCATGTCTACTTGTCTATGCTGCGGTCTTGTGATCGACTGATTAGAAATGTGCGTTAACGAGTAGCTGGATTGGTGTACCTTATAAAGTGTCCCGTGAGTGTATATTTTATTAAACTGATTGAAAACATGCATTAAAATAACATAAAACTTAAAAATGAAGTTAAAACCTGATTAAAATAAGCTAAATTAACATAAAAACAAATAGTCATGACATATAGATCATATATTATATCTTAATCATCTACAGTGCTATTTCAATTTAGCCTGGGATTTGAAAACACACAGACACCATCTTTAAATCACTCATTTCAAGAGAGTAGCAATTTTAAAATCCTTTATATAGCCATCATTTCTAATATAAACACCATAAACAAGCATCCCAAGCCTGATAACATGTCAATTAACTGTGAGTCTGAGCTGTGAATTAACAACTCCATTAGAGAAATGGAGAAAAATAAGCACCAAATATAACGCAGATGTCACTGAGCCGTCTGGGCTTATTAAAAATCCTCTGTACACAGCGTGCTTTGATACCAAACTGCTGGTCTATAGCGTAGACATCAGAACATGATCATTTCAAGACAACCCCATCTGCCCGTACAACACATTTTTAAGGAACTGCGCCATGTTACGTCGCTCTGTTTTGTTTATTATGATCCTGTGCTATGCTAGATTTATTCTGCATCAGCCTTTGCTATGAAAAGTGGTGTTGTGCTTTTCATATGGTTGATTATGTGTGTGTGCTTATGACCTTTTTCTTATGACTCTCACAATACTGAGGAGTTTCTGAAAAAGTTTTGCTCATTCAGTAGAACTTTTTTTTTTAGCAGTAGCGAGTTTATAAACTTTCCTGCAAGTTTGATGTTGTCTTCCAATTTAATTTTGAATTGAGCTTATACTCTGACAAAAGTCTTGTCACCTATCCAAGTTTTACAAACAACAAATATTACCTTGACTTCTAGTTGATCATTTGGTATATGAAGTGGCTTATATGAAAGGTAAAGGCCTGTAGATTACGCTTATTCTTACAAAATAAAATATGACCATGCCTAACAATTAATATTGTGTATGACTCCCATGAGCATGGAGGACTTCATCTACACATCTCTGAAATGACTCAAATAACTTATTTATAAAGTCATCTTGAATGGCAAAGAAAGCGTTTTTGCAGGACTTCCAGAGTTCATCAAGATTCGTTGGATTCATCTTCAATGCCTCCTCCATCTCATCCCAGACATGCTCAATAATGCTCATATCTGGTGACTAAGCTGGCCAATGCTGGAGCACCTTGACCTTCTTTGCTTTCAGGAACTTTGATGTATGAAAAGGAGCGCTATCCTGCTGTAGCGGTTGCCCTCACCTGTGGTTTGTAATGTTATGTGCAGCACAAATGCCCACAATGGTCTTGATACCTTAGGCTGCTGATGTTGCCATGCTCTCTCGCATGCCCCATATTGAATGTAACCCCAAACCATAACTTTTCCTTCACCAAACTTGACTGATTTCTGTGAGAATCTTCGTTCCATGCTGGTTCCAATATGTCTTCTACAGTATTTGTGATGATTGGGATTCAGTTCAACAAATGATTCATCAGACAAAAATATCTACTTTCTGCCACTTTTCCAAATTATTAACTAGAAGTCAAGTTATTCGTTGCTCTTACAACTGGGATGACGACAAGACTTTTGTCAGGTAGTGTATATTTGATTTAAAAGTAAAACTTTAAAACTTTGCAATCATGTTCTACTTAACAACAGCCTATTAAGATTATCCAACGAATATTTTGTTGGATTAGTAAATGCAGTCTTTGCCATATATTATTTTTTAAACAATTAAATTAATTTAATCATAAATACTTATTATGAATATTTATTGTTATTGACTTTGTGTAATTAAATATGAGATACATTTTTAAATAAATAACAGTTACATGTAATATAGTGCAAAGAGTGGTATAAGAGTAGTGCAACAATTAAGAAGCCTAATATATGGAATTATAAATATTATTATTATTATTATTATTATTATTTTTGCTTGAAATATTTTCTGGTTTCAATACATCATCAATGGGGCAGCAAGGAGGTTGCTGGTTTGACCCCCGGCTTGATAAGTTGGCATTTTTGTGTGGAGTTTGCATATTTTCCCCGTGTTTGTTTGGGTTTAATTAACATATATTTAAAAAAAAAATGTTGTAATTGGGTTGTTGTTGGGCCGTAGTGTATGCGAGTGTGTGCAAAAGTGTATGGATGTTTCCCAGTGTTGGGTTGCGGCTAAAAGGGCATCCACTGCATGAAACATATGCTGGATCAATTGGCGGTTCATTGCACTGTGGCAACCCCTTAATAATAAAGGGACTAAGCTGAAAAGAAAATAAATAGATGAATGTATCATCAATATTAATATTTCTGAAAGCTCTTCTACAGCAACACATGATAATGTTCTGTCTATTAGAAAAGCAAACTGAATATTATGTCACCTGATGCTTTAAATGTTCAAGCTCTATAAAGCAAGGTGGGTTCTGATTGGTTGTCATTGATTTTAGAATGTTTGCTAACACACAGGTTGTGTTTCAGCGCCAGCAAATTCATAAATTCATGTTCCTTCGGTATAGTCCCTTATTTATCAGGGTTATAACACTATTCCAGCATTTGTTTTACATAGCAGATGTTCTTTCAGCTGCAACCCAGTACTGGGAAACACCCAGACACTCTCTCTCTCATATTCACTCACACATTATGGCTAATATTTGTTTACCTAATTCACCTATAGCACATGTCTTTGGATTGTGGGGGAAACCGGAGCACCCGGAGGAAACCCACACCCAACACTTGGGAGAACATGCAAACTCCACACAGAAATGCCAACTGGCCCAGTTGAGACTTGCACCAGCGACCTTCTTGCAGTGAGGTGACAGTGATAACCACAGAGCCACCGTGCCACCCACAACAATAGGTTTGTTTTTCTTTTTAGATAGGATGTATTTAAATGACCCATAATGACTAAAAATAATGGTTACAATTAATTTTTTTAAATATATGTCAATTAAACGCTCTAATTCCATCCTGCAAATAAATAATGAAGTCAGTAAGCAGCACAAGTAATAATATTATTAAACCTTAAACGTTTCCAATAATAAAACTAAATGCTACGCTGACCGAATCAGCACAGTAGACTGCTTTGAACAGTGGTGCTGTGCAGCTCAGACGCTTGCTTATGTGTGTGTAACGCGAGAGAAAGTTCCTCTGGGCCGCTGCCGTTTGATGTGAGGAGATTCACAGGAGGACGAAAGGCAGCATCTGCTCCACACACACACAGATTCAGTAATCAAGCACACTCATTATGAGACACACACACACAGATGCAAGCTGATGTCCCGCACATACACACACATGGACATAACAAAATGAAACAGCTATAAACTGAAACACAATATGACTTCTGTATGTATAGCGTCACTAAAAATAGATCCAATAGCACAAGTGGCATCTGATAGACGTTAGATGACATAACCGATATTACAGTCTGACAGATAAGTGTGAAAACGTCCAGATTTATGTTGGAAGGAATGCACACACACAGTGTAGCTATTTCAAGCCGTCCTTTACGAAATAAATATCACAAGACCATTCTTAAACAATCTGAGCAAAAGGACATTTGGTGGAAAGAAAAAACAATCTTAATAATTGCGTCCAATCAAAAGTGTGTCCAATCAAAATCTATATTAGATGATATGTGCACAAGTATTATTTATACCATCAGCACACATTTACATACCCTAAAATACTGACACAGTTTGACTGGAAACAGCATGTCTGCAGTGTTTGAGATTATATTTTCTCTCATCTTGAGATGCCCCCTATTTGTATTTTAAAATATTTGTCGGAATATAATTGGATTTGATAAGTCAACTGTTTCCTCTAGAAAGCACTTGGAGCAAATAGAAAATAAATTAAAATAGGGTGGATGGGGGATATCATTTGGAGTTGCAAAAGAGATCTCAATGTCACCCATTTGTCTACAATCAAAATTCATATTAAAATATATTTCAGTATAAACTTGTGAAATTCAAGAAAATGTTTCCAATCATAGGATTAAATGTTTCTTCAGCATATTAGTTTGTATTTTACAGGATCATCATGTCAAACTGAAAGGGATAGTTCAGAAAATAAATGAAAATGATGTCTTAATTTACTCATGCTCCACTTGTTTCAAATATTTTTAAGTTCTCTGTCCCTACTCTTGATGTCAGTGAGTGCCTTGTTTCAGCATTATTCAGCATTAGCCCAGCATTATTCAGAATATCTTGTTTTGTGTAAAACAATCAGCAGCATAAACCGTGAGTGAGACAGAGAAAATAAAGACACGCAAGCTCTACGATGCTCAAGACATAATCTTTAAACTAATGGCTTCTATTAAAAAATGTTGACAGAGGTTTGTGATATAAGAATTACAGCCGAGCATTAATTAAATGCATGTTTGAGGTAGCCTGGTTTTATTTAGTATTTTTAACAGGAAAAACAAAAATCTCTGTTTAGATGTCATCCTACCTCACCTACAAATGATTAACTGCTATTTCCTAATACTCTCATAGATAACATTATGCAATAAATAATGCTAGACTGAAGTAGTGGAGCAACACATTACTGTGATAAAACCACAAAAATCAAACATTTAAGTTAATTTAGAATAATGTTCCATGTTGAATTATACAAAACTAGACCAGAAACAAAAAAAAGAGCAAAATCATAACATTTAAACTCGCAATTTTGGCTTTTTAAATCAAGTTTTTAAGTTTGCAGTTCTAAAAAAAATGTAAATCACGAAACAAAGTTTTTAGTTTATATGTCATAATTATATTTACACTAGGGTGGCACAGTGGCTTAGTGGTTAGCACTCACAGAAAGAATGTTGCTGCTTCGAGTCCTGGCTGGGCCAGTTGGCGTTTCTGTGTGGAGTTTGCATGTTCTCCCCATGTTTGTGTGAGTTTCCTTTGGTTTCCCCCACCATCCAAAGACGTGCTATAGGTGAATTGGATAAACAAAATTGGCCATAGTGTATGATTGTGTGTGAATGGGAGAGTGTATGGGTGTTTCCCAGTACTGGGTTGGGGCTGCGCTGTGTAAAACATAAGCTTTAACAGTTGGTGGTTCATTCCCTTGTAGCGACCTCTAAAATAAAGACTAAGCCGAAGGAAAAGTGATGAATGAATTAAATTGGCCATTGTGTATGTAAAGGTGTTTTTTAGGACTTGGTTGCAGCTGGAAGGGCATTCGCTGCATAAAACATGCTGGAATAGTTGGTGATTCATTCCCCTGTGGCGACCCCTGGGAAAATAAAAGGACTAAGCCAAAGAAATGTGCTACCTCAGCTAGACAAGAGAAAATGTTCTTTCCTATAAATAATGCCAGCCTAAGCAATATAGGACAACATATCCCTGCTGAAAAATCCAGCTTAAACCAGCCTAGGCTGGTTGGCTGGTTTTAGCTGGTTGACCAGCCTGGTTTTGGAAGAGTTTTGGCCATTTCCAGCCTGGTTTAAGCTGGACGTAGCTGGTTTTGGCTGGGCTCCCAGCCTGGTTAGGCTAGTCAAGCTGGTTTTAGCTGGTCATCTCCCAGCCTGACCAGCTAAGACCAGGCTGGAAATAGCTGGAAACCAGCCTGAACCAGCCAAAACCCCTCAAAAACCAGGCTGGTCAACCAGCTAAAACCAGCCAACCTGCCTATGCTGGATTAAGCTGGTTATTTTAGCAGGGATTACTGTGATAATAGCAGAAATATCAAACATTTAGGCTCATTTAGAATAATGTTCCCTGTTGATTTATACAAAATATAACCAGAAACATGAATTAAGAACAACTGCTTTCACTCTGACTTTAAATCTTCTGAACAGATAGAGCAACCTTCGAGCAATAAAGTTTCCTCCAGGGTGGATTTTTTGTGCCATTTGTCTGTGCAAAAGGACATGTTTCGCCTGGAGGTGAGGGATCCCAATTTGATGCGGTGTCAAAAGGATCACACTTTAGCTGTGCTTAATGATCTGACATGGCAGAGAACAGGCAGTCTAGAAAGTATGCATACGGGACAGAGAAATCATTGCAAGTGTCAAAGCAAGACCGTAAGGAAGGAAAAATGAATGTGAAGAGACAACGGCTTCGCCCCGAGCCAACCTGAGTTGACATCTCGCAAACAGGTTTGCATCTCACAATTCTTACTTTTTCTCAAGATTGCCATTTTATGTTGTAGCAATTACGAGTTCATAAACTTTATACCTTCTAGGCTATTATTTCTAACTTTCCAATAAACCTTTGAGTTTGTTTTTACATTTTAATTGTTAATTGTGATAATTGTGAGAAATTTTTATGTCTTGAAAGTCTGTGGAAAATTAATCATGACATATATGCTTGCAGTTTTGACTTTTAACCAAATTCGAGTTTATTCTGTGAGTTTTGAGTTTATATCTGAAATTCTGGTTTTACTTTATCTAATTCTGAGTTTCTCATAGTATGTTGATGTTTTCTTTGCATTTGTGAGTATATAAACGTCATTAAGCAACTGAATTTGGTTTTGAATAGTGAGTTTAGCAAACTGTGAGAAAATAATATATCATGACATACACAGTTGAAGTCAAACATCAAACAATTTTAAGTTTATAGTTACACTACCTGACAAACGTCTTGTCGTCATCCCAGTTGTAAGAGCAACACATAATAACTTGACTTTTAGTTGATAATAGTTGATAATAACTTGACTTCTAGTTGATCATTTGGAAAAGTGGCAGGAGGTAGATTTTTCCTATGAATCATCTGTTGAACTGCATCCCAATCATCAAAAATACTGCAAAAGACCTATTGGAACCCGCATGGATTCACGAATTTCACAGAAATCAGTCAAGTTTGGTAAAGGAAAAATCATGGTTTGAGGATGGCAACGTCAACAGCCTGAGGTATCAGGACATTTGTGCTGCCCATTACACTACAAACCACAGAAGAATTCTTCAGCAGGATAGCGCTCTCTCATAATTCAGCTTCCACATCAAAGCTGCTGAAAGCAAAGAAGGTCAAGATGCTCCAGCATTGGCCAGCCCAGTCACCAGACATGAACATTATTGAGCATGTCTGGGGTAAGATGAAGGAGGAAGCATTAAAGATGAATCCAAAGAATCTTGATGAACTCTGGGAGTCCTGCAAGAACGCTTTCTTTGCCATTTCAGAAGACTTTATTAATACGTTATTTGAGTCATTGTAGAGATGTATGGATGCAGTCCTCTAAGCTCATGGGATTCATACACAATAATAACTCTTTTTTTTTTTCACAGCACCATGACTTTATATTCTATACTGGACATTATTTCTGTTAAGTGACAAGACTTTTGTCTAAGCCAGACCTTAATGTCCTAATTAAATAATTAAAAATCAAGAAATTATCATATTTTATTTTGGTAAAAAAAAAGAGTAATCTAGAGAACTTTGCCTTTCATATAAGCCACTTCTGATACCAAATAATCAACTAGAAGTCAAGTTATTATGTATTGTTCCTAAAACTTGGATAGGCGACAAGACTTTTGTCAGGTATAGTAATCCTTTACATATTAACATACTTTTTTTTTTTCAACTGTCCTCAAACAAATCTTGGCCATATGCATACGGGACCGAGAAATCATTTCATGCCAAACGGATAAGAAGATTAAATGTAAAGAGACAACAGTTTTGCCCCAAACCAACCCCAAATGACTAATTACTCTCTTCAATCCTGCTTGTGCTTTCGCTCACACATGAAGGTGTTTTAAAATAAATTATTCAGCTCTTAATTACATTTCACGTGGCTCTGACAAACAGCCACACACATAAATGCATTAATAATTCAGTTTTTGAGAACACTCACAACACGGCGGCCATTATCAAAAAGAAATAACACCGTCAGACATAATAAACAGCAGCAAAACAGCTGGAGGACAGAGGCCACATCACTTAAAAGTCCACCGCCGGCACTGCAATAATAAACTCGACAAGAGCAAACTGGCCAACAGATGAAACTCTTGGTCACACCAAGCATAAACCGGGGTTATACAGCACCAATATATACAGTAGAAGTCAATTTTTTCTTTTCAAATATTTCCAAAATGATGTTTCAAAGAGCAAGGAATTTTTCACAGTATGCCTGGTAATAATTTTTTCTTCTTATTTGTTTTATTTTGGCTAGAATAAAAGCATTTTTTAAAATCATAAGGGCAATATTATTAGCCTCCTTAAGCAATATTATTTATTGTCTACAGAACAAACCACTGTTATACAATGACTTGCCTAATTGCCCAAATTGACAACTTCCCCTGTTAAGCCATTAAATATCACTTTAAGCTGAATACTAGTATCTTGAAAAATATCTTGTAAAATAGTCATCATGGCAAAGATAATAAAAAATCATTTTTTAGAAATTAGTTATTTAAAATAGAATTTTTAGATATGCTGGAAAAAAAATAGAAATTTGGGGAAAAAAAACAGGAGTGCTAATAATTCTACCTTCAACTATACATTAAAATAAACATGACTGATAATTGATTAATCGGTTGATTGATTGAATCTTAATTATTATGACATTTATTTTACCAGGAAAAGAACACTTAGATTAAAAATCTCCTTTACAACAGTGTCCTGGCCAAGATAAGGCAGTATACAGAGCTGTAATTGGACCTTAAAAATTAGGCCTGACAGGGCCCAAGTGCGACAGAATTTGGCCCGAGCCTGAGAAAGTTCATTTAGATTTTTTTCGAAGCTGAACCCTTTACAGTCAAACTTTACTCAAATGTGCACATGCACACAACTCTTTTGCCTTTTTTTCGAAAATGAGCCATTTATTCGTGTTTTGGCATAATTTATTCATAACAAACAAAGGTTATAGGCCACTTGGAAGTTGGAACAAAGAAATAAAATAAGTCTTCTGTAACAACATCTCACCACTCTAAATAGGCCTATAGGCATAGCCTTTAAATTGGACAACAGACCAACTAAATTAAATTAAATTAAATTAAATTAAATTAAATTAAATTTTAAAATATTTAATTAATTAATTAATATTTAATTAAAAAATTAAGATGGGTACAGTTAAAGTCAGATTTAGTAGCCCCCCTGTTTATTTTTTCCCCAATTTCTGTTTAACAAAGAGAAGATTTTTTTCAGCACATTTCTAAACATAATAGTTTTAATAACTCATTTCTAATAACTTATTTCTTTTATCTTTGCCATGATGAAAGTAAATAATTTTTGACTCGTAAAAGTAACATTTAAAGTAACATTTAAAGGCTTAACTACAGTAGGTTCATTAGGTTAGGCAGGTTAAGGTAATTAGGCAATTGTATAGAAAATAGTATTGTATAAGGATGATTTGTTCTGTAGACATAGAAAAATATATAGATTTAGGGGCTAAAAATTGACATTTTTTTTATATAAAAACTGCTTCTGCTTCTAGCTTTGTAGCCGAAAACTAGACTTTCTCCAGAAGAAAAATATTATCAGACATTCTGTGAAAATTTCCTTGCTCTGTTAAACATAATTTGGGAAATATTTAAAAGAGAAAAAAATAATAATTTAAAAGAAGGGTAATAAATCTGACTTCAACTGTATGTGGCAATAATGAAATTAAGATAAAGCCTCTGCGGGATTTGCTTCTCTTCAAAATCCAGCATCAAGGCGACAGTGAAGTTAATTAATAAAGAGAATAATGCCAACAAGCCTATATACTCTGTCTACATTATGCATTTATGATTTAATAAATATTTAGGTAGGGCGTCACGGTGGCACAGTAAGTAGCACAATCACCTAATAGCACGAAGGTGGCTGGTTTAAGCCCTGAAAAGTCGAAAAGAAAATGAATAAATAATATTTGGTTATAATTTGAAAATCCTTTACTTATCTAGTTTAGGTTTTGTAAATGTGTTTTTGTGGAGGAACATCATTGAATCTACTGTAGATGACTAAAGCGTTGTCCTGGACTCACTGACAGTGCGTCCAGCACCATTGAACACCCTTTCCCAGCTGCTGCTACTGGTTGGGATGCATAGTACTGATCTGGCTAAAATTTGCAAGTTTTGGGTAGGATTGTTTGATCATCTTCCAGCAGCCAGGAACACCAATTTCATTTTCCATGACAACAGTTTCAGTGTAGCAAGTGACCTCGTCATCTTCCCTGTCAGCTTGCTGCTCATTTTACCACTCTGCAAAATTCACTCTTTTTGACCTCTCCATCATCATTTGTTGTACCATTTTTGACACACACAATGACAGATAAAAACTATTCAGAACATCTACAGGCTAATGTTTCAATTCCAAATCATTTAAAATCTTTTTTAAAAGCATGTAGAAAAACCAACTCCTTAAACTGCAACTTTGTTTGGGGGTTATTCCATGCAAAATGTGCTGCATATTTAAAAGTTGTTTTTTTTTTCCCCATTTCAGTACATACCACTGGTATAGACAACAAATAATCGTAATAAGACCGAAGACTATATCTAGAGATGGGGTTTTTACAAATGTAAGATCGGCTAGTAAACCCAGAATAGATTTATAAACAAAGATATGCCAATGCTTAAGCCACCGAGTGGACAAAGAAAATCATCCTACCAGAGTGATTCTAAGAAATTCCTTTAGATATGGCTAACCCTCTATATTTATAGCCA
>NC_141038.1:11095000-11105000 GCF_052040795.2 Danio rerio | reverse complement strand
CTAAAATCCCTTGATCTTTTCAAAAATAAGAGGTCACTGTGCTATAAAAACATCCTGTAAGATGTTTCGAGTTCTGAGCGTTTCAGAACTCGAAACGCTCTCATTCAATGGGTGGTCCTGGTCCACTATGACATTAAAATTTAAACTTTAGTTCAGGTGTAATGTAAATGTGTGTAATACGCTCAAAGTTCAATGCAAAGGGAGACATTGGCTTTTACAGAGTTAGGTTACCAAAGCCTACAGTGAATGAAGTTTGGAGACTACAAAAAATTAAATTGGGTTAGTGAGATCAAAAGGGCTTTAAGTTATGCACATACAACCCATGCAGTAAAGGTGCTGTAATGTTATAGCAGAGAAAGCTAAAATGGCATCCAAAGGCTGCTATTTATACAGAGCTCCTTCTGTTTTTGTATTTAGGCTTCCAAAGGACACAATACAAAGAGAGAACTGCTTACAATTTGATTTTGATTATGTTCAAGAGAATTATAATAAACATATAGCTAGCATTTGACAAAGGACAACTTCCAGAATCTCTACCAGTTCAGTGCTGGATTTGGCTAAAAACTCCTTATGCTGTTTTCACACCAGACGCGGAATGCGCGGATAAATCGTGTTATTCGCGTGTAAATGGCCACGTGAACATTTGAGTTTACTAGCTACATTTGCGCGTCAAAATCTGCTTCATCCGTGCGTCAAATCCACTTCAGAACAGACACGGATTCGTATCATGGGCAGGGCTTCTGTCTGCCCGATGATTGTAGTTTTGTTGCTATATGACTAACATGGATTTTTTTTTAGAAAATAGCTGTGTTTGATGGCTGAAAAACAGCGTCGATAGGTTTGGGGCTCTGTCTGAGCCCACTAGATGCTATCAGAGGTGCACCCAGCTCTGTGAGCTCATAAACTCCTCCAGAAACTTAACCTGGATAATGGAAGCTTTCAGCAGTGCTTCTGACTCAGCCGAGCCCATTTGATGAACTGTTGCTGGTGTGCGCAGGAGGATGTGTCGTGTGTACCCCCGGGACACCAACAACAGGAGCTACATCATAATCACGCCCCCACAAGAGCAAACTCCTGATTGGTTAACGCGGCGCGAATGTCCTCTGAAGTTCAGATTTTCAAACTCGAGCGTTTCGCGCAAAACCGCGTGTTAAGCTCGTCAAACACTTCAAACCCCCGAATTGCTCAATTCGCACCACGCCAATTGTGTGTATCGTGTTATATGCGTTGCATCATTTGCGCGTAACCCTGCATTCTACATCTCAAATAACAAATTTGCAAAATATATGAGAACGTTTCATATCACATGCTTATAACCCGAATATATGTAAAAGACACTTGTCAGGTTTTATTTTAGAGGGCAGACATGAGGTTCAGCTGTGTCCTCTTTATTTTCTGTCCGATTCAGGCACAAACTACGGCTAACAGCTACTCTGACTGACAGTGATTACACAATGGCACAGCGCATGCTAGTAGAGGTGTGACACTTTTTCTAGTGATGTGTGGCCTATAAAGGATGTAGGTTGTCAAATAAAGCATGTCAAAATGACCTGTTCTTGAGCACTTTTACATGACTGAGTGTTTAGCTATTTTTTATTATTTTGTTCTATTTTATGTAAAAATCTTAATTGCTGATTGATGAGGATTTACATAACTCCATTTTATAGCATGAATGTAATGAAAATATTCCAGATACTAACGTAAGATGCACCTTAAAGGAACGCTATATCTCTGTATATGGGAATGTAAAAGAATACAGAACTTTTGAAAAGGTGTGAAGAAATTATAGAAAAAATTCTTGAGGTTAATATACCAAGGTCTCCTTTATTTTTTTAATTTTTTTTATTTATATATATTTATTTATATATAAGTTTAAAAAAACATTTATTTAAGAATATATATATATATATATATATATATATATATATATATATATATATATATATATATATATATATATATATATATAGTTGCAGTCAGATTTATTTGCCCCTATTTGAATTTGTGTTTCTTTTTTAAATATTTCCTAAAAGATGTTTAACAGAGCAAGTACATTTTCATATATATTCATATATATCGATAGTCTACAGAATAAACCATCGTTTTACAATAATTTGCCTAATTACCCTAACCTGCCTAGTTAACTTAATTAACCTAGTTAAGCCTTTAAAAAACATCTAGTTAAATATTATTTACTGTCATCATGGCAAAGATAAAATAAATCAGTTATTAGAAATGAGTTATTAAAACTATTATGTTTAGAAATGAGTTGACAAAAAAAAAAA
This sequence comes from Danio rerio, assembly GCF_052040795.2. Lineage (NCBI taxonomy): Eukaryota > Metazoa > Chordata > Actinopteri > Cypriniformes > Danionidae > Danio > Danio rerio. Next base: position 11,102,715 of record NC_141038.1, on the reverse strand, counting down.
AACTTCTCTCCGTCAAACAGAAACTGGTGGAAAAAATTAACAGGAGGCTACTAATTCACTGTATCACTGTATATAGGAATGTAAAAGAATACAGAACTTCTAGAAAGGTGTGAAAGAAATGACAGAAAAGATTGTTGAGGTTAATATACCAATGTCTCCTTTATTTTTTAAAATTTTCATTAACATCCCAAGTTAAAAAGACACGGGCATATATTTATAAATGTATGTTTTATGCAAGCGAAACAGCTTATTTCTTTAAATTGTAAAACTATATTTGCACCAGGCCGTTGACTGAAAGAGATTGTAACAAACATGTCAATGGAAAAAACAACATATATTAGGAAATAAATACATAATTATTGACCTTAAATGTTGTTTTTAAAAAGTGGTGGACTTGGAAATGTTTTATTGGAAGATTAGTAAAAGAGGTGATATTGTATTCTGATGTAAAATACTGAGAAGCCTTTTGTTTTGTTTGTTTATTTGTTGGTTTCTGTTATATCTGGCACATGAAAATGTGTATGTACATGTTAAAATATAATAAAAGGAAATGGGGAAAAATCTTAATAGCATTAAATGTGGACCTCACGGAGCAGTGCAAAATAATTCATTCATGACCCTTAAACAAATAGAAGTGGCTGTGAGAAAGCAAAAGAGTGGTGTTAAAGTTTTAGCTAAGCTTAGATTTGAAGATTTAGTTGCTTTAATGAAAAGCTGAATCAGAGCCCTGAATCCTGTCAGCTGTGCATAAGAATCAGCAAACAGCCTGGCACCATATTTGCAGTGTAAAAACGAATAGAAGGTTAAACAGATGCATAAAAAGACCACATTATAATTTCCGTATGCAAATGAATGTGAAAGACTAATCACAACTCGGGATGTAAAATACAATGAAGCCATCACTGTCAGCACAAATCCAAATACCAAACATTCTACAGTTAATGGAAGATTTGTGACATTTTAATAGCACATTTCTGAGTGCATTCTAAATATGTGTTTTTGTTAAAGCACATAATAATAAAAAGCAAATGGTTCAAGATTAATTGCCTTCAAACACCTTGCAACTTTAACACAGTAGCAAAATAACTCCTCATTAGTTTCTTGGTAAATAGTGACGGTTCTAGTTGCGCGAATGGCACCCTGGCTGAACCACCCCATATACACCATCAACATCCCCCGAGAAATAAAGAAAACACTATGGCCTTTTTTACACCAATATGTTTTAGTTTTAAAATAAAAAGGTTTTGCTACAGTTACACCGTCCATCCACACTACCAAAGAGTTTTCGAGCTCTGAAAATAAAGCGTCTTGAAAATGCTGAAGAGGCCATTTTGGTTTTAAAACACTGCTGCTCCATGTCAGTGTGGATGGGGAATAATGGAAACATGAAAACGGAGGCATGACTGTATGATCAGATTGGGGCTTTTTCCTCAATATTCAGTAAACACAGTTCAGACTTGCATCCTTTACGTGTAAGTTTAGATTTTGCAAGTTTGATATGGAAAGCCAACTCTAGAGAACGCATCGGGTAAATCTTAAAAGGGAACCGTGTACTTTATAACCTCATTCACATCACCCTGGCTACTATGTTTCACTATCTTCACATTAAAATTAAAACATAAAATGAGGAACTGTCTATTTTCATTTTGATATTAACTTAATTGACATCAAAATTGTTAAGGCGTCATGTAGTTACAAATTTATGTGACCGTCATCTTCACTGTATGAATATTTATGACAAAACGGAGCCTATAACATAACTGCTTCCTTTCACTTTCATTAAAAAACACAAAACATACCAGTCTCTTTTGCTGAATATCAGTTTTAATGGTCAATAATGGCAATTATAAAAGTATAACGCACAATAAGTTTATACAATATAGAAAATAAAGGCAAGCAATCAGTCAAATGTGAAGAATCAGTGTACATGGTTACATAAACTTATATGTTAACTTATCTTTAAGCTCAGCTAAAACCTGTTAACAGAAAACAAGTATAGATTCAAAAGACCGAAGAGACATGATGAAAAAGACGAGATGAATTAATTATCACATTTAACAGCTGTAGTGAGATGAGATCCATCGGTATATCCTTGATGAACTGTCTAACATGCGCTGCTCTCATTTGGGAAAGTGTGCACAAAGCAACTGCTGACTGTCTGGAGCTCAGACGTCCGCATATGCAGCAGTGCATGCCAGAGTATGTGTGTGGTCAAGTGATGTGCGTTTTCAGCAGTATAGTGTGGACAGAGAGCTTTTCAGAAAGGCTAGGTGAAACACCAGTGTGGATGTGGATCGGTTCCATTCTAAAATGCAGTTTTAAAGCTAAAATGTATAAGTGTAAACGGCCCAGTGTAGTTGACTTTATAATATTACTAATTGTCTCAAAAAATAATTCTGACAGCATTGAACAAACAGAAATTTTACTAATATTCCTCTACATCTGGACATTTCTTGTCTTTTTTTGCTGAAGTCATCAATAATATGATCTCCTTTTACCTTATCATTAAAGTTAACCCAAACCCAGGGGCGTTGCTAGACATAAAGCTTTATATAACTAGGGTATAAAGCTCTAAACTATATGTAAAATATTTATTATAAATTTATTTATTTATTTATTTATTTATTTATTCATCTATGTTTGTTTGTTTGTTTGTTTGTTTGTTTTTAATAAATATAACAATGCATTTATATTCATTATCAAAACATAAAATTATTATTCATATTATTATTCATATTTATATTATTATCATTATACAATTATTATTCTAAATAATAAATAACAGAAATATATTACAACAGAAAAGACACAACTGTACTAACATGCTAAGATCCCTTAAGAAGTCTTTTGCATAAACATTAATAATGAAAATTCTATAGAAATTCTATGAATAAAATATGTTTTATAGAATTATCTGTTTTCTTAGACCCAACTCATGGGCGAGAATTACCTAAGTCTTACCTCCCTAACTCATTATGCCTCCTTTCTGCTTCATAGCCATGCTTAGTCGAAATAAGATCATCGTCACATTATATAAACTTTAATTTTGTCAACTTGCAAAACTTGCTGCATGCCGATGTCTCTGCATAAAAAAGGCTGTTACTTCAGTTTGACAGCGCATGTAAACAACCGGTATTCACACCGAAAGCAGGAGCAGCGTGTCAGTGTAAATGACTTCCTCATGGGGCTTCCAACAAAAACACCAATATCCGGTCTAGCAAATCCTTGCTCCATCAGCCTGATCTTATCTTCCACAAGACAATTGTTTGACAAACTGTGATGTAAAAAAAAAAAAAAACAGATTGAATATATTGTAGTGAAACATTTACGTTAAACCTTTCCAGCAAATCTCTTAGCGGGTATGAACAAAGGCATCCAGCTATCAGTACAGACAAACAAAACGCTGATAGAAGTGTATGGATTAATAAAACCTCAAGAGAATCATTTCATAAATTCAACGATTAAGGATAATGGAATAAAAATAAACAGAATGTATCCCTTTATATTACACAAAAGAAACAACTCAATGTCTGGTTTTGTTGTGATAAGAAGATTTAGGAAAATTTCACCTCGACTGATGCAATATTGAACATTTGGAGATTAAAAAAAAATGTTTTATTCTCATAAAAAGTAATGCTAAGGTAAAATAGATGTTGTATGTTTTTTTTAAGTGTAATAAGCACCACACGCACACAATTATGAAGTAAAGCAGCGTAAAATACAGTAGGAAAATAACTCAATGGCCTCCTCATTTCCAACAAAAGGCATCAATATCTTTTCTAGGAAAACCTCACTGCCTCATCATGCTCTAATCTTCATGTCTGCAATACACAAGTCAATTGTGTGACAAGCTGAGATGTAAAAAAAGATCAAATGTATTATAGTGAAACATTTGGGGAAGTTAAACTCTTTAAATTCCTTAGCCTATATAAACAAAGGCATCCAGCTACCCATAAAGGCAAATAAAATGCAGACAAAAATGGTGTGACTGATAAAACCTCAAGAGAATCTCTGCATTATTTCAATACAATACTTATAATGCAATACTAATAAACATAGTCTTTATAATATACTAAATAACAACACATTGCAGCCTCATTTGCAAATAGAAGCCCCATAAATCCCATGAATGCACAGAAGAACATTTCATCTCAGCTGAAGCAATAATGAAAATTTGGAGATAAAAATGATGTTGTTATTCTCATAAAAAGAAATACTTTGCAATGTTAATGTGAATTGTTTAAAAAGGGACCAATTGTGCCATTTTTTACAAGATGTAAAATAAAGTGTGCGATGTCCCTAGTGTGTATGCAGGGGCCACACTATGAAAACTTTTAGTCACGGATGAAGCATTGAAGTTAGAAGGGGGGTGGGGTGGGTTGGTGGGGGATGGGGTTGTGTATGTCATGGACAAAAGTGAAGAGTGGGAGGGGTAAGGGGGTTAATGTCAAGGACGTTGGACGGGGGGGTCTTTAGTTCGGGTGTCGCAGACAAAAGTGAAAAGTGGGAGGGGGAAAAGGGAGGTAATGTCGATGACGTTAGGTGAGGACGGGTAGAGGGGGATGTGGGTCTTTGGTTCGGGTATCGCGGTTAAGGGTTATTAGGGTGTCATGTTGGTGACAAAAGTGTGGGGGGGCGGGGGGTGGTTGTCAGGGGGGGCATGGATGTCAAAGTAGAAAGTGTAGAAAGTGTCGATGTGGTGTAGTGAACGAAGAGAACAGCATATGGGGGGGTGCAGGATGGGGGGGTTTGTGTCACGAATGAAAGTGGGGGGTGGTTGGTGCTTCTGGTGAGCCTCTAGTAGTATCTCTGGGGACCCAAAACAGTTCGGGTCTATGGAATCATCATAACTTTCCACCCTATGTGAAGTTTCAGCTTGAAATTTATATGAGATTCTGTTTTGAAAAAGAGGGCAGAGCTACAAACATCTACGTGTCAGCATAGTGGCAGATTTAAAACAGGACTAACGTTATCTGTGAAAAACTGAAAATGTAGAAAAAGTAGTGGCTCATTAAAGCTAGTTTATGAAGACTACGATATTCAGATCCATAGAAGACTACAAATGTGTGCATCGCAGGTATGGTGCTAAAACTCTAAGGGCTAACAGTCTGTTTTTATAAACTGTGATTATAAAAAAAATAGCAGCAGCCAGAGTTTTAATGAAATTGAAGAAACGAGAGCACATTACACCAGTATTAATAGAATTACACTGGTTACCTGTGCACCAAAGGATAGATTTTAAGATTTTTTTATTAGTTTATAATGCACTACACAACATGACACCTTCCTACATTTCCGACTGTTTAACAAAATATAATCCAAACCGTTTGCTACGCTCTTCTAGTGCTGGACTTTTAGAATTTTATCCTGTAAATCTGATGCGATCTGGCGGCACTTCTTTTAGCCATTATGCTATGGAACTGTCTCCCTCTTGAAGTAAAAGAATCCCCTAGAATTCATGTTTTTAAAAACCCGTGTTAAGACACATCTTTTTAAAATTGCGTAGGAATATACAAGTTTGAAAGGGGTACGCATATTATCTATTTTGTTGTAGGTTTATGTATGTAATGTATGGTGTGTGCTTGCATATGTAAGGACTATTGTGTGTGTGATCATGTGGATATATACTTATATTTTGTGTACATGAATGCTTTTATTTCAGTATATGTGATAAGTTTATGTGGTCTATTTTAATGCTTTTGTTGTTGTTTGTGAGGCACTTTGAGTTGCATGTATGTTGGATAAGTGCTGTACAAATAAAGTTTATTATTATTATTATTACACCACTGTGTTTAAACCCCTCATAAAAGGTATTTTTGCATAATAGGGCTCATTTAATCCCCATTTTAAGTGCCTTTTAGTTGCTGAAATAATCTTTTGCAGGTACGGTGCTAAAACTCTAGTGGTGGATGGCTGCTTCTCACTCAGGGCTGTCTATGCTATTGAGGGAGAGGTTGTCACTACATGATTTGTATAATGATATTTAAGAGAGATTGTCAATCAAAGTCTTTCTACAGTCTGTTTTTATAAAGTGTGATTATAAAAAAGATGAATTAACAAATTTTTACTATTAGTGGCTGGCTATATTTACACACTTTTACAACACCGCTGTGTTTAAACACCTCATAAAAGTGATTTTTGCATAATAAGTCTCCTTTAATCTCAATTTTAAGTGTAAGCACTATAGAAAAAAACTAAACTATGATACGGAGCAGCTTTCACACACAACTTCAACACAGTAAGAAAATGACACCTCATTAGTGTCTTAGAAAATGACACTTCGAACAAAAGCTATCAATATCCGCTCTAGCAAAACCTCACTGCATCAGCCTGCTCTAATCTTCCTGTCTGCGATATGCAAGACAATTGTGTGACAAACAGTGATGTAAAAGAGATTAAATGTATTCTAGTGAAACATTTAAGTCAATGTTAAGCGTTCTGGGGACACCGAGAGAGGGTGCAATGAAAAACAAGAGCACGAGTGCTTTATTGAGACAGATATGAGGGAAAGAGCCAGGAAAATCCCAAAGGCCTTTCTGTCTGTCACTAAAACACCTGAGTAATGGGCTGAGAAGAACCAGTCCAAACATCCCTCTCCCTCTCTAGCCTCTTGGAAAGACAACAACATTATTCACACAAACTAATACAATCATCGCCCGACAGCCTTGACCACTACTGAGACTCCCTGTGCATGCTAATGGAGGTACGGGTAGACAAACCCCACGGCAGCGACGCCAACCCCTCCAGGTCTGCAGACTGGCATCAGTGAGCCAGGGAAAGCCCGACACATCTGCGGTCGGCTCAGATACCCGGAGTCTTTTAGAAGCTGATAACAATTATAACCCGCTGGCATCCATCCATCCATCCATCTTTTCCTGCAAAGGGTGTGCCAGCTGGCGAGGGCTAAGACACTCGCACACATACTAACTACAGTACACACAAACTCACTGATGGCTAGATCAGATGCAGGTCAGTGTGAACACACATGAGGGTATGTGCTATTTTATTTTGCAGTGTATAGGACAGCTGTTCAGTGGCAAACAAACATCTTAAATTGACACTAGCTGCAGATGCTTTATGATTATATGCTGGCTTACAAACTAAAACATCCATTTATCTGTTTATTTGCAACATTAAAATAAATCTGTACATTTCTTTAAAAAAAATAAATGTTTGTATATTTGAAATATATATATATATATATATATATATATATATATATATATATATATATATATATATATATATACAGTATATATATATATACAGTATATATATATATATATATATATACACACACATATATACACACATATATACACACACACATACACACACACACACACTCACTGGCCACTTTATTAGGTACACCAAAATGCAAATTTCAGCCAATCACATGGCAGCAACTCAATGCATTAAGGCATGTAGACATGGTCAATATGTTCTGCAGCAGTTCAAACCGAGCATCAGAATGGGTAAGAAAGGTTATTCAAGTGACTTTGAACGTGGTATGGTTGTTGCTAACAGACAGGCTGGTCTGAGTATTTTAGAAACTGCTGAAAATATCCAGTGAGAGTCAATTCTGTGGACGCAAATGCCTTGTTAAAGCCAGATGTCAGTGGAGAATGGCCAGACTGGTTAGAACTGATAGAAAGACAGTAGTAACTCAAATAACCACTCGCTACAACTGAGGTATGCAGAAGAGCATGTCTGAA
>NC_141038.1:10337500-10410000 GCF_052040795.2 Danio rerio | reverse complement strand
AGGCTATGTAACGTGAAAAGATTGAATCTGAGTTTAATACTGACCAAAAAATAAAGCGCATCATACTATCATAGTATTGGGGTTTAGTTATAGCTTTTATTTATTCATACATTAATTATGATAAAATAATCTAGTTTACTGCAGTTCACAGTGGGTAATGGCTGCTTTACAAGCACAATTACTCTGTGACTGCTAAGGGGTGAAATGTGACTACTGTACATGAATGTCATTACTTTAGAATAGAATGCCTTTTATTGTCAATGTACACTTATACAATGTACATTATATACAGTTGAAGTCAGAATTATTAGCCCCCCTTAGATTTTTTTTTCTTTTAAAAATATTTTCCAAATGATATTCAACAAAGCAAGGAAATTTTCACGGTATGTCTAATAATATTTTTTTAATTCTGGGAAAAGTCTTGTTTTATTTTAGAATATTTATTTATTTATTTTAAAATATTAGCCCCTTAAGCTATATTTTGTCTCGATCAAACCATTGTTATAAAATAACTTTCCTAATTACCCTAACCCGCCAAGTTAACCTAATTAACCTATTTAAGCATTTAAATGTCACTTTAAGCTGTAGAAATGTCTTGAAAAATATCTAGTCAAATATTATTTACTGTTATCATGGCAAAGGTAACAGAAACCAGTTATTAGAGATGAGTTATCAAAACTATTATGTTTAGAAGTCTGCTCTCCGTTAAACAGAAATTGGGGAAAAATAAACAGGGGGGCTAATTTTTCAGGGGGGTTAATAATTTCTTCAACAGACTTCAACTGTACATGTGTGATGGGATTAAGTGCATCTTACTACTCAGTGCAAATGTATAAATATCCTTTTAATATCACACTAAACAACAAGTCACAGTAGAAATAACTGTAGACAATAAATAGTAGTGCAAAATAGGAGATGAGAGGGGGTAGGGTGAGGTCAAGTAAACAGTTCCGAGGTAGAACAAGAGACATACAATAAGTAATATGTAAATGTAGGACAATAAAAAAATAAAGATTCCAAGAAGAATCTAAAAGGGCTTTTGAAAGTGATGCCATAGAAATACCCGCCCCATCCCCTATTTTTGTTGTGGTTTTAATAAGTGAAAACAAATTTCATAAAGTAAATAAGCTTTTTCCATGAACATGTCTTGGGTTCCAAAGATTGTGGGTCTTAAAAAAAACCTCTCCAATTCACAAAAGTTTCTTTACAGGGGAAAAATCACACTATGAAAAATAGATTATTTGAATATAGCACTTATGACACTCATAGTGATTCTACAGCACTTCATTTTAGTTAAGTGTGTTAAAAGTAGTTATTTACAGCAAAATGCCCAATACACTGTCAGACTTTACCACAATTGTACAGCTATTTTTTGGCAAAACCCCCCAATAACCTGTTAGACTTTGCCGCAATTTTATCGTTATTTACTGTAAAACCCCAAGTACGTTGTTAGAATTTGCTGCAATTTTACATTTCTTTACTGCAAAACCCCCAGTAGTTAAACTTTGCTGCAGTTTTACAGCAATTCACTGCAAACCCCCAGTACAGTTAGACTTTGAGGCAATTTTATATTTATTTACTGCAAAACCCCCAGTACACTGTAAGACTTTGCTGCAATTTTAAAGTTATTTACTGCAAAATCCCTAGTAAACTGTTAGCCTTTGCAGCAATTGTACATTTATTTACTGCAAAACCCCCAGTACAGTTAGACTGTCGCAATTTTAATTATTTACCGCAAAGTAGAAAAAAGTAGATAAAAATGAGCAAATATTAAAGCCGCAACAAAACAAAAACAAAACTACTATCAATTGGATTGTAAAGTAATGTAAATATACTCTCAAATAGAAAGCAAAATGAAGGATTTGCAGTGATGCCACAGTGGAACCCTTTTGCTCCCCACAGAACCTTGTAGTGAACAGTTCTCAAAGCCTTTTTAATAATCAAATGAGCCTTTTTCCAGTAATTAACCATTTGTACAGTTAATTAAAAATGATTCACATATGTAAAATATTCATTGAGGAACCACTGATATAAAGTACCTTTTTTGTAAGAATGTATGATCATTTACCTTTTACAACTCTTTACTTATTCAGAAGATTGATGGGAAAAATAATTCTGAATCCAATGCCACCAGAAAAAGTGGCCACATCTGTGCTGTAAAACCAAGGCTTGGTCGAGATCACAATGAGTCATTTATTTTTGCCTGTGAACGTCTTTAACGGTAGCTAATGCCATTCATTTGTGCAGTGACTTGTATAGTTCTTTATGAAGGCTGACACATACAATAAATTCAGAAGCCTGTTACTGTACAGAATGTGAGGCACAATTCAGTCATTGTATGAGCCTTTGGCCAGCAAGACTGCCAGAGTGAGAGAGAACTCACTGAGAAATGACATCCCTCAAATGATGTGATTTTCACTTCCACATTTGGAGTTGCATTACATACAGTACAGTATATGACACTGAAACTGAGCTCTTATACTTTCCCCTCCCCATAAATTAATCAGGACATATTGCACTCAAAGAGCTTCAGAAAGTGAATCTAAACTCAACTGCCCTTCTGGATATATTAATCAAAGCAAATCTTTTTTGATGGAGATTATAACACACAGTTGTATTATTTGGCAGAAAAAAAGACAGCAAAAAATGATTAATCTGGTGAGGAAACTCCCACAAAACTGAAGGCTTTGCTAAATGCTAAATGACCCTTTTTGGGATGTGCTCTGGATAAAATGCAGGACAGTTTCTTTGTAAAAACAACTGGGTGTTGTTGAGAATAGTGGCTTGCTGTCCCACAGTGCTGCCAAAGACGTAATAAGTGGAATATTCCCCTGGAAAGAGCCTAATGTGTGTTTGTCTGTGCGCGTGTTAGGCCAGAAACATCCTTCATGCAAGTATACAAACTTAGATGCAAATGCGTGGCCAATGCTTTATGAGAGTGCAAAGAAAAAACAAAAACATGTCAAACACAATGGGATTGTGTCATTTGTAAATCATCACAGCACCTGCTTGTTTATTTATATATTTCTTATTTTAGTAATACAATTGTAGTAATTTAGCATTATAGATTTGTCTGTTTTATTGTACTATATACTGGAATGAAATATGCTGTTTGTTACTTCCCTGAAATGTGACCCATGAGAGCAGTAACTAAGAAAAAATGTTTATTGTAATATATTGTGCCTAATTAACACTTTCTTAAATGTATGCTATATATGTTAATGTAATATGCAATTGTAGTGAAAAGGCATTATCACAGTCTGTGTAAAGGTCTATTGGGATTTTCTTTATTTATCTATTTATTTATTTATTTTTAATCTATCTATCTATCTATCTATCTATCTATCTATCTATCTATCTATCTATCTATCTATCTATCTATCTATCTATCTATCTATCTATCTATCTATCTATCTATCTATCTATCTATCATCTATCTATCTATCTATCTATCTATCTATCTATCTATCTATCTATCTATCTATCTATCTATCTATCTATCTATATATTTTTTATTCCATTTTATTTTTTTATATAAAAAAGGTCAATATAAATGTTTTATTTTTATAAAAAAAATATTTTACCTGGAAATTTTCATAGAACAAGAAAAAAAAACTTTTAAAAAAGATTTGCTAAAACAATTAAAACACTGTATTCATTATACCAGACCAGCAGCTGGCAATGTAACTTTTTAAATCATTTTATTGTTTTAATTTTCTCATTTTCGCTTATTGACTAAACATGTAATACACATGGCCTGGTGTCACTGTTAACTCAAAATCAGATTTTTTTTGTTGATAACAATATACCCTGTTTGTAGAAGTCTTAATCAAAAGTTGTTTTGAGATTTACAGAAGAGTTGTTGTGTACATGAATGGCCAAAAGGGTTCAGACTGACATGCAAATTCCCTAATGCCAAGTTCAGAAGCACAATTTTTCAAGTAGTCGTGTCACAGATGTTTTCACACTGCATGACTATCTAGGGTAGCATTCTGTCTGTGCTTTGTTTACACTGTAAGATGGATCTGCGACAGGGGGTTTCACACTGCATGACTTTACAATACGAAATATCTCAGACAACGTTGTTTCGGTCCACAAACTACATCTCACAACCAAACACACGCGAGAAGTGACATGGAAACAAAGCAAGGCCCTGCATATCTTTTGTTATTAACTACATAATGAGAAAGAAGCCTTTAGTGAGAACGAAAATGGAATGGTCACCTGTCCTTTGAAGACAATTAGCAATTTCTCCTTGACTTTTTCCTATTTTGACCCAGTTGTGGTATTGCTCAGATTACATGTCAAACAGACATGGTTGCTGCTGCCAAATTTCCACTAGTTTTTCCTCCATTTCCTGGGTCCAAATGGTGCAAAAATAAGCCCTTAAACTTCTCCCCCAACCTCCCGCTGGCCTGCAGATACTCATATTAGTGGATGCTGCTCTCTCATCGGCTGTAGGTGATTACTGATGTTATTTTCAATCAGAACACATTTCACACAGCATGATTTTGAATCGCCGACAGCTCCAGATATTTAGCATGCCAAATATCTGACGAGTGTCAGCAACTCATCAGCAATTCTCTCAGATTGTGTCTTTGATAGTCCATACTGTGTGATTGTTACTCGCATGAACAAGCACCGATTTGGCTGTGATGTCAGGCATTTGTCAGTGATTTCTTTAAACCTGTCGGCAAGTCAAAAATCAGGGCTAAAATCATGCAGTCTGAACTGCATTAGTCGAGTTCTTCAAAATGATCAACCTCCCTCAGATATTGTTCTAAACATAATATACCCAGCAGGTACACTACGCCAACATTATGTCAAACTGACATTGTACATCAATGTCATGGGGACTTTGCATTTTGTTTATAACAAAAATTGTGTTGACGTCAGAACCCAACCTCAGGCTGACACCAGTGTCCAACGTCCAACCTAAAATCAACCAAATATCAACTTCTAATCATGTTGCAGCTTCACATTGTGTAAACGATGCAACTATCAGATGTTGGATTTTGGTTGCCATTCCTGAAGAATAAATGTCAGTATTTGACATCAACATGACGCTAGTTTAGGATTTGGCTCAACGATGGATTTTGGTCACTTTCCAACAAAACCTAAAATCAACCAAATATCAATAACATTTGAATCCATTATTGGACGTCAAAATAACGTTGTCCTACGATGATGGCTAGACATTGAATGTTGGTCACCTGATATCATGACCTAACTCTAACCTAATTTTAATGACTTATGACAATATGTGTCTGCCGGATATATATATATATATATATATATATATATATATATATATATATATATATATATATATATATATATATATATATATATATATATATATATATATATATATATATATATATATATATATATATATATATATATATATATATATATATATATATATATATATATTTGATGTGGACAACACAAGTAAATAGAAATGTTCATGTTTATGCGCACTGATATGATTTGGTCCTTATTGTTTGACTGTGTAATCTAGGAACTGCAGTAATTCTTTTTCTTCCGCATCCTGATATAAAACAGTGTACATTTACCAACAACAAGCCAATTCGACTTCCATCTATCCCTGTCATAGCTGTAAGCCAGAACGCTGAAAGAAATCTGTGAGTAATTTCTGCAGTAATCTGTTGTAGAGATCTACTGCGCTGAGGGCCCAGAGCCAACCCGCTACACCAAGGGACCTTTTAGTTCCCATTCCCCACACAGAGCAACATATTAGTGCTAAGAGAGAGAAAGAGTGATTAGCCAATCATGCCATTAGTGCAGTCTATGAGCCAGGCCTCTGGCCGAGCGCTCCCACAATGCAACAGAACACGTTATCCAGGCTTATCAATGATTAGGATAAAGATCAATAATGAAATCACACACAGTCAACTACTTGAGAAATTGTGAGGGATATATCAACCATGAAGGTCTATTAGTGGCTTTGGAATGGGTGAGCAAACATGCCACACACAGATATTCTGTCCACAATACAGCTATAACACAAATGTGCACCTTTAAAGCGAATAAAAAGTTTCCTTTATGGTAACACCAAACAAAGATCTTATAATACAACATAATGGAGTAAGTATGTGTTCATTTATTTTCTGTCTTTAACACAATCCATTTGATTCTGATTTGATCATTTATATTTGTTTGTACTGTTGCATATGTATGAATTTGAATATGCATATACTTGAATTTGCATATGTATGACTATGTATGAATACATATTTTTGTACTGTGCACATCCCACATTATTTGCATACTATACATGCATGTAGAGATGCTCATATACTGTAAGCCTTTTTTTGTACAGATTCCAAGCTATCTGCCTGAGCATTTGCATTTATTACAATAACTTTTTTAGTAATATGAAATAAAGAGTCATGACTATTTTTTTTCTGTGTGACAATCAAATGAAAAAGCTGATTATTTGAAAAGTGAAGTGTGTTGAAAAAAGGTATTATCTTATTTTACCATTTCATTGTAGTAATTTTTCTCACTCAAAGTACATCAGCAACGTCTGTTTGTGCATCTGAGGCCATTTCACATTGTACAAAGACATTCTAGCTTGCATGGTTTGCTCTTCAGTGTTTGGACTCTCAGTAGTGATTATTAAACCATACTAAACTGAGCTAAACTGAACTGAACTAAAACTCTGAAAATTTAACTGACACTGTTTTAATTCACTATGATCTTTTATGTGAAGCTGCTTTGACACAATCTACAAAAGTAAAAATGCTATACAAATAAAGGTGAATTGAATTGAACATTCTGATGTCAAACATGTTTGACATTAGCGTATTTCCCTTTCACATATACATTAATTCATACTGAACAGTAGGCTGTGAGTAATGTGCACACATTAATACACATTCTTTCTGTAATTACTCTTTAGGCTATAGAGAAATGTTTCCTTTCTTCAGAACTTGACCATTATAAGTTTAATAAAGCATGTCTGCAAAGTGCTTAAACATCTAGTTATTACTTAAGCACATTAGCATTAGCAAATTAGAACATGCTAGCAACTTTCTAATGTGTTAAAAACATGTTGAACTATGGTATTAAACTTATTCTTTAATGTGGAAATTCGCTCGTTTTTGCGATAGTTTTAGAACTTCCGATTCAGTTGTCTATATGAGAAATGGCTAGGAATAAGAAATTGCAGAAAATGGTCAAACTACTTGCTCTACAAACAAGTGTTTGCATGATTGTACAGACAAAGCAGAATCGTATAAGAAAATATCAATATGCAACATCAAGCAGCATAACCACTTGTTTTTAACGTCTCAAAATGACGTCAAAACTGAACTACTGAACTGAACTTAAACTCTGAAAACTGAACTTAACTGTTTCAATTTACTATGATCTTCTATGTAAAGCTGCTTTAACACAATCAACACTGTAAAAGCGCTATACAAATCAAGGTGAATTGAATTGAATTTAATCAAAATGAATGGAAGTGAAAGAGAGCGGAAGTCTCGAGATAAAAAGATTCAAATGGCTGCGCTAGTTCATATGCGGAGAATAAGGTGAATAGCATCAGGTACAAACATAGTACCAAAAACTACTAAAACATGCAAACAAAGACATGCTAGGAAGGTGCCAAATCTGATTTCTGCATAATGTAAACTATATTTAAAGTCACTGTGGTAACAACATACAAAAATGTTCATTACTTGGTAAAACATTCTACAAAATACACAAACATGCTAGGAATATGCTAAAACATTATCAATATATCTTGACATGTCATAGTGTCTGTATGTTTGTGTGTGTGTAATTTCATAGTGCAAACAAAGCCATGTATGCTAGCAAAAGCAGCAAATGTGCTAAAACTTATGAGATGCTAAATGGGCTAGAAATAACATGTGAGCAATGTGTTTAAACAAACTCATAACTTGCTAAAGCCTGCTAGCAATGTATAAAGACATATTAGAACAGTTTGAAACATTAAAAAAATTATTCTCAACAGTCTAAAATCAGATATGTGGATATAAAATAAAAGCTTATTACACAGTGTAAACAAGAACATTTTGATTTCACATCACATTTCACATCACATATGTTGCAACACAGGCTCATTCTGAAAACGTAGCCCTATATACGTTTCTGGAGATTGCAAATTATGTAAGTAAATATGACTGCATTTTGTTTTTAAAACAAAGGCTACAGGGCAGTATGATGCTGTTCCTTTTTGTGTTTATCAGCTGACCGTTTACCTCCGTATGGACGGCTTTCCTGCTATTACCATGCTTGTCCAGTAGCTCTCCATGTATGTCGGTGGACTTGAGACGCATAGTTGACCACAATGACATGGTTTGAGTCTGTTGAAGAACGGTTCCAGAAAGACAAAAGACAAAAACAGAATGCAAAAAATAAATAAATAAATAAACAAGTAAATAACTGGGTGAGAATGTGGTAAAAAAATCAGGTGAGGGCTTTAGGGAAGGAGGAGGGTGGGTCAGTCGATCTGTCAGTCAGTCAGTTGACAGCAGCCTCTGGTTGATTTATGCGAGAACAGCAGGCACGAATGTCACTCGCAAGAGATATTTAAGATATCAAAAAGCATACACAGCGGCCTCTGGTGGATTTGTGAAAGCAAAAACTGAAAGAAAAACAAACAAAAAAAAAACAAACAAAAAAAGCTCCTGGGGCGTATTTGGCACGCTCCAGAAATGTATATAGAGGTACGTTTTCAGAATGAGCCTGGGTTGACATTATAGTTTGAGTGCTAACACACATTAACACTTTTTATACTTGCTGTGGAACAAAAATGAAATGTCAGCATTCTTCACAACCATATCCCTAAAAGCGCTCCATCCGCTCAGAAGCCAAATATACGCCCTGCGCTAATCCTCACCCACAACCATCAACACAATTTCTTCTTGATCTTGATCAGAACATTAAAGTTTCTTTGTTTAATTTTGCCAGTTCAGATCCCCGACTGGTCGTCCCCTAGTCTGCAACACTGCACTGAATACAATCACCACTTTGATAAACAGGCAGAAAGATGCCCTGATATCCACTGTTTGTGTTTTTTTCAAACATTTTGCAACCGAGTCCTTTTCCAACCAGCCTTAAGTGAATTGGCTGTAAATAAACAGTGCAGCAGTCTACATAGTCTCACTCTTCCATAGGTAAACACTTAATCCGTTTAGCCGCAATTGCACTGAAAGCATGTAATCAGCAAAGCAAGGTTTTCTCTCATTCTGTAATGTTTATTTACCCTGAGCTTTTTCACAATTGGCAAGCGTCTGTGCATAGAATTATTTATTGTTTTTCTTCAAAACCAGACAGCTGGAATTTTTTTTTTTTTAGTGTGGTGTCCCAAGCGGCAAATATCCAAAGCACAAGACAAACAAACATACCAATATATAAAATAGAATGACACCCAGAATGCCATAATAACAACTGAAATACATCTATATGTAAATGTTTATCTTTGAATGTACAATGGCGTAATGCAATGCATATGTGTTTTTTAAAGCATCTTAAGATGAGGTTTGGCTCACTGTAAATTAAAAAAAGTTTTTTTTACTTGCTGCAGAGCTTTTTTGAGTTGACTCTCTTTTACTTTTAAATACTGCAGTTGACTCAATTTAAGTTGAGTAAACTCAAAATTTTCCTGATGCTGGTTGCCTAAAAATTTTAAGTTGAGTCAACCTTTTTATTTTTTCAGTGCTTGAATATAAGGCTGCTTTCACACTTGCACTTTAGGTCCACACCTGGGGTTGTTTGACGTCAGAGTGCGGTATATTTAGCTAGTGTGAACATGTCTTCTGAACCTGTTCTCTGTGCACACCCACAAACCGTACCCGAGTCCGCCTGAAAGTGGTAGTGTGGGGTACGGTTCACACGAACACTGGTCTAGTTCACTTCTGGTATGAATGCAATCGTGCCAAATTATGGAAGTTAACTGCCAAATGTACAACAAACTATCATTTTCATAACGTTCATTCGTGTATATGTGCGTGTGTGTCTGTGTATTACGTACTGTACCTTGGTGACAAGCAGGACTGAGCCAGGGCAAACCCAGTCATGATGTCTGCTTGTCTCCTCCAAAAACAGCTTCTGCAGACATAACGTTATGTTCTGAATACTTACAGCATTTTTGCGTCAGATGGACGCGAGTCACTTTCTGTATGTCCAAAACCAAAAGATTCAGTAAAAGCAGGACAACTGCGATATGTGTAAGTCTTTCCGTTTGGTCGATTTGCTTTTGCGTCCGTCACCCAGAAACAGTCGTACACACAACAGCAGCTCAATGATGCAAGCATTATGGGGTTCAAAAAGAAAAAAGACGGTGTGAACACAAATCAACCGAGAAAGTAGCAAGCGGGGACAATTGAACTTGGGTACGGTCCAGGCAATTGAACCAAGTGTGAAAGCACCCTAAATCTGAAGTCCACATAAGTGTTTATTTGTTAACAATGTATACACTCAATGCATCACTTAGTGGGTTTCCACACAAGTTTCTACATCTTGTTTATATACACTATGAACAGCAGCTACGCTAATTATTCTCTTTTTTTCTCCATTTCCACCTGGGGATACTCATCCCAAGGTCCTCAGATTATGCGGAGTCACTGATTGGACCCAAGACCAGCGACGAGATGATCCCTAGGTGTCCATATTCGGGACCAGGCCGTATCCTGAGCTGCTGCTGCTGCGCTGTTGGTCATAGGGGAGTGGAGAGCATGAGACTGATTCCAGTGACGCTCCAGGGACAGACGATTCTTCGCTGAGGCCAGCTTTCAGCCTCCACTGCTGAGACTGCAGCTCTGCAAAAGACTTTTGGCCAGCGGAGAAATTAAAATGGTTGTGCCGAACTGAATCTGGTTCTCTCAAGGTTTTTTTTTCTTCACTCTCCAATTGGTAAAGTTTTTTTTCACTCTCCGCTGTCACCACTGGCTTGCATGGTTCAGGATCGGTAGAGCTACGCATCGATGAATTTGCTCTTCAGTGTTTGGACTCTCAATAACGACTTCAAACCACACTGAACTGAGCTAAACTGAACTGAACTTAAACACTAAAAACTGAACTACCCTGATCCAGTTACTATGACCATTTGCGTGAAGCTGCTTTGACACAATCTACATTGTAAAAGCGCTATACAAATAAAGCTGAACTGAATTGAATTGAATATATTACATACTGTATCATCCACAATGAATAATGCTGATGTCTTCAAGGAAATCTGTTTACACTAATCTCTCATAATTAATTTTACCAAATCTAAATGTAAGCACTTGCTAAAGTTCGTTGTGTTTGTTGTTGAAAGATTATAAGTGGGATTTGTTTATCATCTTCTCTAAAGACACACTATTATAGCTTTATTTAATCTATAACCGCTCAATTGAGATGCAGAGCAAAAACACACAGCATCAGAGGTTTAGATATTTTGATTTAAATTGTTGTATAAACTTATTGTCTTGATTTAAACTTATTGTGACTTAGTAAATATAGTGTATTCAAAAATCTAATTTGAGCTGTGCAATCCACACTGATTATACCATATATATATTTGGTAGACCCACATGGAATCTGCGCGCCCAGTAAATTTAATGTGAGTAAATTTATATTTGTTCAGTTTTAAAATCATTGTAATAATATTATTGACAAATATAAAAACGTTCATATGATTTATTTACAATACAGTTTGTAAAGTAATATTATCTGTCTTTTCGATTTATTATATCTTCCTTTGTTTACCAATTAAGTGGATCTAATTGGATTTGCATTGTAATCAATAAAGTTAAAATAGATTATTTTTTTTATAATTCATATATTAAGTTTTTAGTTATGATACTCCCACAATCATTTTGCATAAATCCACAGATTTTTTACAAAACTCCCAGCAGAAATAGCAAAAAATGTCTGCAGAGTCAATCTGTTCATAAGACAGTCATGTATTTTTTTGTAATAATGCCATGACTGATTTTAATACATTCTTATGTCATTAAGTGTCAGTCTTTATGTCATTATAAATGCAAAGGTGAGATGTCTTTGTCATGACAACTTGACATAAATGAATGCATCATAACTTGTCTTTGACAACTTGATATTATCAAGACAATATAACTTGTCATAAATTTCGCATAAACATGAGGTCATTATAATTGTTTCATGAATTTTATAAGTTTTATTAATATTTATCTTGTAAACTCAACTATAGTGGTACTACTTGAATTTCTCATTAAAGAGTATTGATACGTTTACAGAGAAACTTTAATGACAAATTCATTTTGTTCCACTGAAATAAAGTGATCAGAAAAATATTAATGACAAATATAATAGCCTCATGACAGTCATGTTTATGACGGATTTGAGACAAGTTATGTTGTTTTGGTAATGTGAATTTGTCATTACAAAGACCTCATAAACAATATCATATTTGCATTTGAAGTGACCCAACTGAATGAATGACACTTTACAGCTCTAATAAGCATGTATCAAACTGTCATGTCATGATTATAAAGTCTTATGAACACCACCTTCAAGTAAAGTGTTACCAGGTTTTCATTCTTACTGCATGCCAGCAATTGTCTCGATTTTTCCTATCATTATTTTTCCACAAAAATATTAAATTTAAGGAAAGGCAAATGAAACATAACAAAAAGTCTCCAGAGCTATGAGAGAACAACCTGCGAGCAATAAAATTCTCCCTTCTGTCTATTTGCAGCTTTGAAAATATCAGATGTAACTTGAGCCGAATAAATCAAATACTTCAGTGACTCTGAGAGATTTTTATACAGAGCCCCGTGTGAGATGTCTGGATGCATGTGAAGTATAACTAGTGTGATTTTTTAAAGGAAAAGATAGAAAAGGAGGATGGAATGGAGAAGGTAAGGGCCAACAGAAGGGAGACTGCATGCTTCTAACCTGCAGGGGATGTTTGGGAAATAGTTTCAGAGAAAATTTGTTTAAAGTGT
The DNA here is from genome assembly GCF_052040795.2 of Danio rerio. Taxonomy (NCBI): domain Eukaryota; kingdom Metazoa; phylum Chordata; class Actinopteri; order Cypriniformes; family Danionidae; genus Danio; species Danio rerio. Next base: position 10,397,035 of record NC_141038.1, on the reverse strand, counting down.
AATGTCAGCCAGCTGCTGGACACACTCTTGCTTGTGCCTCGAGTGGGGGAAGCATTTGTGTGTGCGCATGTGTGTGTTTGTGTTTGCTCACTAAAAGATGTCAGAGAAAGCTGAAAGTGGTGGTGCAGGTGTTAAAACATGTTTAGTTTAACATCACTACAGTATATGACCTATAATTGAAGTCGAAATTATTAGCCTTCCAGAATTATAGTATCCCCTGTATATTTTTACAGTTTATAGTTTAACGGAAACAAAAAAAATTTCAACACATTTATATAGGCAATAAAAGGTAACTATTTTCAAATATATGTTTTTTTTTATCTTTGCAATGATGACAGTACATGATATTTTACTAGATTTTTTTTAAATACTGGTGTAGAACGGTTTCAGAAAGCAGGTAAGAAAAAAAAAAAAAAAAAACGAAGCCAAAAAATTAAATAAGGAGATATCGCCGAAAATGTGGTTAAATCTAAAAATGTGGTAAAAATCAGGTTAGGGTTCTTCCAGGTTTTTTTTCTGGATTGCTTTTTAAAATTGTCGGTTAGTTTTCAGGAAGTGTTTGGGCGGGTCAGTTGGTGCTTTTGAAAACACAATTGGTTGGCTTTAGCTTAATTTAGTGCTTAATTTGTGAATTGCAAGGACCCGGAACAGATCGGGGTACCGGATCCGGCATGTTACCAGAGGAGGGAGAGGTGTCGCAGACTAAAAAAAAGAGGGGTGTGGGATATCACGGACAAAAAGGGGGGGGGGTATCTTGTACAAAAGTTGAAGGAGGGGTGGGGGTGTTTGGCGGGTCGGGGGGGGTATGGGGGGGGGGGGGTTGTGTTGATTGGAGTGGAGAGATTGTTGAAAGTGAAGAGTGGAAGAGTGGGGCAGGGCAGAAGTGCGTGTGAGGATGGGGATTGGATAAATGAGGTCAGATTTCAAAGGTTCCGGATCTGGCTTGTTTCGGCTGAAATTAAGCCCTGGGTTTAGAGAAGGAGGAGAGTGGGTCAGTCAGTCAGTCGTTTAGTCAGTCAGTCAGTTGACAGCTGCCTCTGCTGGATTTACGTAAGAACAGCAGACGCGAATGGTGAATGTCAGCGAACTGCAAGACAGAGCCATTACATGAAGAGGCGATGAAAGGGTGTAACTTTTAGTGAGTCAGAGAGTCGCACATGCAGTTATCGAGATCTATTGAACCATGCAAGATGTCACAACAAGATGTTGTTGGCAAAATGGTAGAAATACTTACTCTGCGTCATCCTCTGTGGTTGCAAATAACAGTACAATGGCGAGTGCATCAAGTATGAACATTACTAACGGTGATGGTTGGGTTTAGGTTTGGGGAAGGTGTAGACATTAATAACTGTGATGGTTGGGTTAAGGGTTGGGGAAGGTGTAGACATTAATAACAGTGATGGTTGGATTTAGGGTTGGGGAAGGTGTAGACATTAATAACGGTGATAGTTGGGTGAAGGGTTGGAGAAGGTGTAAGACATTAATAACTGTGATGATTGGCTTTAGGTTTGTGGAAGGTGCAGACGTTAATAACTGTGATGGTTGAATTTCGTTGTGGAGTAGGTGTAGATGTTAATAACTGATGTACAGCGCCACTGCACAACAACCACACACCAGCTTTCTTGTGACTTATTCACTTACTTAAAATGAATCTGTTTACATCCATAACAGCGTGTTAACATGAAGGCAAATGGAGATACATGTAATACATCATCTGTGAGTTTCGCATGGTAAAGATTAAACACATGCCGTGAGTAAAATGTAGGCTTTAATACTTAAAATGTGTCCATTGTAAGAACTGTGAGGAATTACCTAATGGTTCAGACATGCAGCCTTTGTTCAATGTGTCCAGCAAATCATTTTATTGTTTGTATTTTGTATTAAAGTCTGCTGTTTAAAGTCTCACATCAACAAACATCCCTTATTGGGAGGCATTGGGTGTTAACAAAAACTGTCTGGCTTATAAAGCACACATTTAAACACATGCTCAGTTTTAAATATAGATTGATTACAGTGTATACAAGTGAAGTGTCAGTGACAAACAATAAAAAATTTTGGAAAAACAAAAAAGTTCAGACTTTACAACAAGGTTACATTGAATTTACTGCCTGAACTGAGAATGACAACACTAATACTAACAATACTAAAGCATTTATTTATCATAAAATCAATTTAAATCCAAATTTGTGTTTGTTAACATTAGTTAATGCACCGAGTTAACAACTAACAATAAAAAACTTACATCATTTAATGTTAACAAATATGAACCAATACTGTTATAAGTGCATTATATTAACCAATGGAACATTATCGTAAAGTACTAGCCAAAAGAGGATAAATATTTATTAGAGTGTGTTGTTTCACGGTTTACAAAGGGTTCAACAGGCTCATTCTGAAAATGTACTGCTATATACATTCCTGGAGAGCGCCAAATATGTCCCAGGAGCTACTTTTTTTGGTAGTTTTCGTGTTCGCAAATCCACCAGAGGCCGCTGTGTATGCTTTTTGACATCTCAGATATAACAAGTTGTGACATGCTTTTTTGGGGTGTTACATAATGACAAGCACACAAGCTCAAGTTTTTAATAAATTTGTGCATTACCTGTTCACCCCAAATCATCCTCAACATAAACTAGAAACCACCCAGCACTTCTAATAAACCACGAAGGCAAACATGTCTTGCTACATGTCTGGGAGTTCACCTTTCCTTCTCAACCTTTCCCTCATGTTCTGAGTCCACCCATGATTTGGGTTTTTCCACTTTGGCATAAAACCCAATAGACACTTTTCCTCGTGAATCATATAAAAGCCATTTACTAGCTGATTCAATAACCAAGTCAGCTGAGGGTATTTGATTTCATTTTTTGCACAAAAGCTGACATGATCTGCAAGCAATGGTATTCCACTGAAAATAACCCACTTAACCTTTCTGCCTTTTTACTGGTTTAGTGTGTGCGTATCTCTAAATGGTGTCAATCATGTTGAGTCTGCACCTCCATTTAATTAGTATGAATATCCCCAGCCTCCTCTAATCAGAATAATGAGACAACTGCTGGGTCATTACAATTATGCAGTACTTTCTGAACTCTCTTGCTTTTACTTACAATATTAGCTCTGCATGATTGTGCTTATTTAAAGAGGCGTTTCCATTAAACTGTATAGTGGACATTCAAAAAGACTTGGGTCAAGATCGGATACTTCAGGTATAATTTTATATACAATTTGCTTATTTATGATCAGCTTGATCCTACTTTTAAAACCATACTTTTCATATAAAATGTATTCACATTTAATTAACAGGAATATTTTAGAGAGACAAATCCCATGTTTTGCGTGCTTATGTGAAGGCTATTTTGTCTTCCCTCCAAACTAATGTCACTTCCTGAAGAATGATGTCACAAAGGAACTGACATTTCAAAAGTTCACACTTAGCTGATGATTGGTTATAAAGCGTGTTTGGCATGCTGTCCCAGGAGAGAACCCTGAGGTCATAAGATCCTCGAGCCCAGGGCTCCCTCCCATTTGCAGGGCGGGTGGGGAGTTTGAGCTCAGGTAGATCTCCCATGCTGCTTGTGGCTAATGACCAATTAGGTATTGCTATGAAGAGATGACTACTTACTAGGATGTCTATGGTGCTGATTTGGATTAGTCAATTAAGTTAGGTTGCATGTTTTAGGGTGGTGGGAGAAAACCGGGGAACCAGGGGGAAATCCAGGCGAGCACGGGGAGACCGTGTAAACTCTGCACAGAAACATCAGCTGGCTTGATAAGGACTAGAACCAGTGACGCTCTTGCTGTGAGGCAACAGTGCTAACCACTGGGCCACGTGCCACCCATCTAGAAAAGGAGGAGTAGGGTTAGAATGGGGGGAAAACAAATGCTACGAGCAATATGGAGCAGTTGCTTTTGCACTTACCAGCTGACCGCTTACCTCTGCTGTTTCCAGTTTGTCCAGTTTGCTTGCCACATACGTCTGCGAACTTGAGACGCAGAGAAGAGTTGACCATGATGATGAGTTCTAGTCGAGCGAAGAACATTTTCGGAAAGAAGGTAAGACAAAAACAGAAGCCAAGAAAATAAATAAACAATTAAATAACAGAGCCAGAATGTGGTAAAATCTGATAATGTGGTTAAAGTCAGACAAGGGCTTTTCTTTTTCTGAATTGCTTTTTAAATTTGTCGGTTGGGTTTAGGAAAGGGGATAGGCGCTGGTCAATCGTTGCTTTTGAAAACACTATTGGTTGGGTTTAGGGAAGGAGGGTGGGTCAGTCGATTGGTCAGTCAGTCATTCAGTCAGTAGGTCAACAGCAGCCTTTGGCGGATTTAAGTGAGTAGAGCAGGTGTGAATGGCACTCACAACAGAAATCTGAGATCTCAAAAAGCGTACACAGCAGCCTCTGGTGTATTCACAAAAACAAAAACTGCAAAAAACAAAAAAACAAAAACAGAACTCCTACGTATTTGGTGCTCACCAGTAATGTATATAGTGGTAGGATTTCAAAATGAGCCTGGGTTAATCAGCCAATCAGAATCAAGTATTTAACAGTCCCCATAGGAATTTTTGTGTTCTCAGTGTAATATTACAGTTAAAATAAATACATGATTTTATATTGAATAAAAAATTGTATATCAGAAGAGGAAAATCATGAAAATGTACTGTATGGTCTTCCTCCTCTCTCTTCCAGTTTTTCTCCAGTCATGCTGGCAGCTGTGCAGTGGCAGTAGGTCAAAGTCCCACAGCTAGTAGTGACAGAGGAAACGAGGGTGAGAAACATGGGATTGGCACTTCCTGCCTAACTAGTGACTGACAGACACCACTGGGCTTTGTTCTCCTCCCAGTGGTACTTACTGTCTGCTGGCCCTTCTGTGGCCTGGGCGTATCAGTGATGGACAGATAGTTATTTAATTCACAGGGAGGAGGGGGAAAGGAAAGCAAAGACAAATCCTGATCAAAAACATATTACAGCAATATGAAAATTCAAGCTTTATTTTGTGGTGGTACTAAGGACTGGGTTTCGCATAGACATTTATGATATACAGTTCCAAACTGATACTTTTAAAATAGAACTGGTTTCTAAACAGTGTCTGAAACTATATTTTAAAGACAAATAAAAAGTTGGATGACCTTAAAACACAGTTCATACAAAAAGATTCGGCCATCATTTGCCCCAACCCTGCATACATTTCTTTGTTCCTCTTAACAAAAAAGAAGATGTTTTGAATATGTCAGTAACAGGGTCAATAACAACCCTAGTCAGAAAAAATTAATAAATAAAATATATATATATATATATATATATATATATATATATATATATATATATATATATATATATATATATATATATAAATAACGTCAGACTAATTATTTTGGAGAATGTCTCTTCAAAAAAAAAAAAATACTTTTTAAAAAACTAAGCACTATATAAAAGGGATCTATTATGCCCCGTTTTACAAAATGTAAAATAGGTCTAGAGTATGTATGTGTAGTTTCAGCTCAAAATGCTCAAATAATATTTTATTCCTCTATGAAACTGCCCCTTTTAGGGTTTAATCCTAACTGTGCTATTTTGGTAACTGGTGCTTTAAATTCAAATGAGATTGTGCTTTTTTTAAGAGGGTGGAGCTATGAAAACCTATGTGCCAGCATAGAGAGAGATTAAAAAAACAAGACTAACATATTGTATTGAGGGAAAAAAATCATCACTAATGGGTGGGCTTTCTTCCTTAATGACACGTATGGGAAAATGTCAATCAAAGTGTTTCTGCAGAATGTTTTTATGAAGTGTACTCATAACACCATTGGAAGCTAATTATATTCACAAACTGTTGCTTTAAAACTCTTATAAAAGTGATTTTTTTTTTACTATAGTTCCCCTTTAAAATAAAAAAATGTAAATATAAAAACACAAATAAATACAAAACATCTTGCGAACAAACTAAGCATTGTAAAAACAATTCAAAAGTGCATATAAAAGATGCTCATTCATTGTAGACATGGAAATATTTAGATTAAAAATATTTAATCTAACTAATCACAAATTGCTGCTAAATTACTTATGGGTTACTAATTAAAACATTTTTAAGTGTATTGATCATATAAAGAAGCATGTTTCTAATCCTATACTTCCTACCAGTTATACAGTACCTGTGCTAATCTGTTTTAGTAACCAAGGGTTGGTTTGATGCCATAGCTTCCCAATCTGGCAATCTGTGGTTTTAGCTGATTGCTTGTGGTCCGTCCTCCTGGTACAGCTGACAAATAAACAAAAATGAAAAACAAATCAAATACAGATAGGAAAATTACCTTTTTTTTTCTTTTTGCAATGTACGACATACAATGTAGGCCCCAGGGCAAGGTGAGTCAAGTTTCACCATTAAATGAAGACTACAGGGTAAGTTAGTAGAGGAAAAGAAGCGTTTGTTAAATAAAATAGTCACATAGTTCACAAAATGAGTTTGAATCCTGGCAGATGCTGATATACTAACACAGTACATGCTTTGTAAATCCCACAATACTTTCCATGTGATTGTCAATTTTCATCTTCCAGTGAAGAAGAAGATTCTGTCACGTTCTATTAATCCTCAATGATCTATTAAACCTGAGTTACACCCTTCATTTAAAAACGACAGACCTTTCCAAGTCTAAAATGTTCTGTGCTGGCAGGACTTCGGAATACACATTATTAAATTTTCATTCAAAACACAATGATTTGCCTAAGGCAAGCTGTCATTGGCCGGTCTGTTGCTGTGGAGTGATCTCAGTATCGAGACTTCATTACAAAGTCAGGTCTACTAATAACTCCGGAAGATAAGAACATTTTGACCCAGCCTCCCAAAAAAATAAAATCTCTCTCTTTCTCTGGAATATGGGCCTTTAGTCTTCCGTCCACAGAGATTGGCATCAATGAGAACGAGAGAAAGAATGGAGCATAGTATATTCAGGATTTGTATGCAATGCCTGTGGTCTGGTGTTACAAGCTTATCGGGCATCTGCACTCTTAAGGGAAACTGCACAGGACCCCACAGGCCGTCCACACTGCTGCCTGCCAGTAAAATATAGTCATATACCTTTCAGATCCGTAACCAGATCTGTATGTTGAGTGTGATAACCCACTCAGTCGTAAAATAATATCTAAAAGTCATTTGTCCCATAGGTAAATTTCGCAAGTTTATTTATGAAACAAGAACATGACTGGAGTTTTTTAGGTAATAAATGTGTGAGCAGAACCAATTTCATATTCTTGTTGATAATGCATATGGTTGAACCTAAATGACTGCATCTTGCATGTGTAGGTTTGTGCATGTTGAATGTGTGTGTGTGTGTTCTACATTCCTCACATGAATCAGTCGGGCTTGTAGCTGTATCCTGTGAGAGGCTCTAATGACGGTAGTTTGTAATTGTGCTCAGTGGAGTGGGGAGAACTGTTCAGCGATAAACTGTCTGTCCCTGGTTAAGTAAACTCAACAGGTCAGGGGGGAATTGTTTTAGAGATGACCCTTTCTATTCTGTCTGACCAGAAAATGTCATTAAGGCTGAAATTGTTGTACATGTCTGTCTAGGCCTGCATGTAAATACATGTGCGAGTATGTATCCGTGTGGCTTGTGTGCCATGTACTATTTTTACAACCCCATGCAATATACATTAAGGTATGCATTTAGTCTAATAATTCATGCCATTTGTCAACTTAATGGCATTTACTGCAAACTTTGACTGAAAATGTGTTGCTTAATGCTTTATTTGCTTATTATTTCTTGCTGTATCTTTAATGATGTCGGGTCTTGTGATTTTACCGTTCACACTTCATTACACATGTACAAATGTACTTTTATAAACATTGTAAAGCATGCATTTTATGCCAGAGTCTTCAAACTGATTTATACTATTAAAAAACATTATTCATGCTTTTATTATCACAACTAGCAGAGACACTATAATACCAAACAGCTATAGGGTGCAATATCTGGTTTATCTATTTTAAATAATCGTATTATTCGAAGTGCTTCATGGAATTGTAGTTTTATTTTTCAAAGAATTGGATCTCTGTGTTTCTTTAATGTAATGTTGATTACCTATACTATTGTGAAAAATGGATTTTAAGTTTATGAAGTAACCAAGTGTTGAGTTTTTTTATTTGGTGAATTTATGAAAATAAGTGATGATGATTTTATTTTGATTCTTTGAACAGATCTGTCGTCTTTGAGTATGGAGATGATGGTGTTTTTGTAGGTGGATGCAATATTTTTTTTATGATATTATGATGTTATTTGTTATATATACATAATTGGATTGGATTGTTTTTAATGATTGAGAAGATAATAGATGACATTATGTGATTAATAATTTAGAAATACAGTGGTGTGGAAAAATTGTTTCACACATTGAGGAAGGCGTCGAGTCAAAAAGTTTGTGGTTCTATTTCGAAAAAAAATATATTATGCAGCAATTAGTCAATGTGTGCATTTCATGACCTTACTAATATATATATATATATATATATATATATATATATATATATATATATATATATATATATATATACATACAAACACACACACGTTTTGCGTTTTGCTTCAAATCAGTGTTAAATCAGTGTTTATATTGTTGTGATTCACCAGGTTCCCAGTTAGTTTTTCATTGCTTAATGCTTTAAAAGAACACCTTTTATGAATTACAATCAGGGCAAAAAAAAAAACTTCCAAAAATTTAGTAGGACAATTTGACATCTTAATGACTAATTTTGATGCAAAACAAAAACAAAAAAAAAAATGTTTTTATTTTTATTTTTTTTTGTACTCAATGGGAGAGGAGCTTACCAGTTTAAAGTAAAATGTAGCTATTATTTAAAATGAGTATGCTACAATACAAATGTCAAGAATAATGTTCCTTACATCTTAAAGTCAACAAGAAAACAAAAAAAGAAGAAAAGTTAAAATAATTTCAAATTTAGTAATTGGGCGGTGCTTTTGGTGAATAATGGGAAACTATGACAAATTTTAGACAAAGGCCCAATCTCAATTAAAAGTTTTTACTCCTACTACTTCCCTTTGGCCCTTGGAGTAAGAAGGGGAAGGGTTTCAAAATTGACCCCTAAGAAATGGGACACCACTACAACACCAGCACACATCGCCATATGTCATCTCGATCTCTTATTTTCTATGAGATTGATAATGGTGACTGCTGTAGTTATTCCAGTTGCATTATTTGGGGTATTTATCTTCAGGAAATCACTGAAGGCAATGATATTATGTTATCATAACAACATGATGCGGCAATAAGATCATGACCGTACTGTGCATTTACTCAGTGGCCAAATTTATCTATGTAAACACACATAAACAACATTATATTATACTAGACATTGTAAATAGGCCATTTCCAGGCACTAGACTTTTCTGACAGGGTATTGGAGTGTCATCGAATGACAGAATGTTGTGGGACTACAATACAGGAGTTATTATGGATTATAGATAGCAAAATGTATGTTTTCTTTTAGCGTTACCAGTAAAACATGAATGCGGTTATTAATGTATTAAAACATGTGGTGTTTGTTATAAAAATTCCTAATAATTAAAAAAAATACTAATTTGTGCATCTCCTTCCGTGCGCAGCCATGTTTCAGTTGTAGCGGGTGTATTCAGGGAAATTTTTGTAGCCCTTGGTTTCGAGTGTGGTCTTAAAAAATCTCCTTTTCAAGGGCTATCTAGCCCTTCCCCTTAGCCCTACGCCTTCAAGCTAAAGAGAATTGGGACATGCCGATCCCTTCATGTGAACGCGTAAAATGTGGGGTAGAAGTAATGGGATGGACTAAGTAGAAATGTAATTGGGCCTTAATAAAGAGGAGGCAGTGAAATAGTTTTTGTCCTATAAATTAATATAATGAATAATTATTAATTATATAATAAAGTAATTTTAATAAAAGTAAAAATGTATAATAAATCCAAACTGTGTATTGTCTCTTAGTGACTTAAGTAATGCATTATAAATAAATCAAGAATTAACCTCTGACAAGATTTAACCTCTGTTTGAGTCAATTAAATGCTAAATGTTTGATCATAAATATGTTGACTACCGAATACTGTTCTGAAAAGATACAACAGAACAGCACCATTTCCAGACAGCATTTATAGACATCTTTCTATAAACTTTGTGTTTTATGAATTGGCCCAATTCAGACAGCACCATAAAAATAATTCCATTAACCATGCGCCTACTTTGCTCCAGAAACCATTCACAGGATGCAGTCATTTGAAAAGCCAACTTTAATGGAAAAACAATTATGAACGATTCAAAGTCATTAGCGGCGTGGGAGCAGAGTGGACATGTGTGTGTATGTGTGTATGAGAGAGTGTGTGTGGGTGTTTGTGTGTCTCTAAGGAGGTCATTACTGAAAGGTTGGTTAAATAAAGGTGTTTGTTAACACTCTCAGTGCCATAAGCTTAAAGAATAGCTGATTAGAGACACAAAACATGCAGTGTATGTCAAGCCTACATAAACCATACATAAAACACTTCACTTAAGAAATAGCACATGCATTGTGATGTGGGCAGAACGTTTTAATGGCATCTGTGAAAAATACGACAGTGGCTTTATAATGGCATTTCCAGGCAAAGCTAAATACAAATGAAAAGGCTTCCGAAGTGTGTGTTAAAAATTCTGAGGCTTAAATTGGTGCCACATTTAGTCTCGTTAAAGTCAGAGTGCAGGTACTGGGGTGCTGTGGCACAAACGCAACCTTGTTATCAGCCTCATTACTGAAAGATATTGCCACTGTTAGTGCTTCCTTTACACGTGCAGGTCTCTAATCACCACATATACAGCTTTCCAGTTCACATCCCTTTCGCTAAGTTCATTGCATGTTCTGTTAAGGGAGCCACTGACAAATGTGCAACTGCTAGAAGTATAAAGTAAAAAAAAAGCTATTAAACACTAGAGTTTGGTTTTCTTCATAGCTGTTTGCAAAAGTAAATGCTAAATCATAGATGTAAAACAACCTTTGGTAAGAAGATAGATGGACATATGGGTTAATGAAGGCATGAAAATAAATAGAATGACAAATGTAGAAGGATTCAATGGATGATTGGGATGGATGGATTGATGGATGAAAAGATTTACTGAAACAACACAACTGGATGGATTGATGGATGAAAAGATTTACTGAAACAACACAAATGGATGGATTGATGGATGAAAAGATTTACTGAAACAGCAAAAAAATAGATGAATGGTTGGATGGATGGATGAAAAAATTTACTGAAACAGCAAAAATGGATGGATGGATGGGTGGGTGGATGGAAGGATGGATGGATGAAAATATTTGCTGAAACAGCAAAAATTAATGGATGGATGGATGAAAAGACTTACTGAATCAATAAAAATGGATGGATGGATGAATGAAAAGATTACTGAAACAGCAAAAATGGATTGATGGATGGATGAAAAGATTTACTGAAACAGCAAAAAAGGATGGACGGAAGGATGGACGTATGAAAATATTACTGAAACAGCAAAAATGGATGGATGGAAGGATGAACGGATGAAAAGATTACTGAAACAGCAAAAATGGATTGATGGATGGATGGAAAGATTTACTGAAACAGCAAAAAAGGATGGATGGATGGATGGATGGATGGATGAAAAGATTTACTAAAATAGCAAAAATGGATGGATGGATGAAAAGATTTACTGAAACAGCAAATATGGATGGATGGATGGATGGATGGATGGATGGATGGATGGATGGATAAAAAGATTTACTGAAACAGCAAAAAAGGATAGATAGATAGATGAAAAGATTTACTAAAACAGCAAAAATTGATAAATGGATGGATAGATGGATGGATGAATGGATAAAAAGATTTACTGAAACAGCAAAAAAGGATAGATAGATGGATAAAAAGATTTACTAAAACAGCAAAAATTGGTGAATGGATGAAAACATTTACTGAAACAGCAAAATGGATCGATGGATGATGGATGGATGGATGGATAGATGGGTAAAACAGACATAGATTGAAGGCAAGATAACATTGGATAGATAGATTATTTGAAATATATAAATTTTTGATAAAGATAATAATGAAATCAAAATAACAATGGATGGACGGACGGACGGACGGATGGATGGATGGATGAATGGATTGATGGATGGATGGATGGATGGATGGAATTACAGACCGATGAATGGATGGATGATGGATGGATAAGAATGGATGGAATTACAGAAGGATGGATGGATGGATGCATGTATGTATAGATGGATGGATAGATGGATGGATGAATTAATGGAATTACATAATGATGAATAGATGGATGGATGGATGAATGTATGGATGGAATTACAGAAGGATGGATGTACTGTATAGATGGATGGATTTATTGATGGATGAAATTACAAAACGATGAAGGAAGGATGGGTGGGTGGATGGATGAATGAATAAAACAGTAGGCAAACAGACATAGGTGGAAAGCAAAAAGTGAGAAAGAACAGATTAGATAGATATAAATGTTATAGATAGATGAATTATTGGAAAGATGGAAAATAGACAGATAGATATATAGATAAATAGATTGACAGATAGATAGAAAGAAAATGGCAGCAATCATTGTTTTTTACTCTCTGCACTGAACACTCACCTTTTTGACCCTCCATTACTGATGTCGAAGCTGGCAGTAAAACTAGTAAATTACTGAAGCTTATATATGTGTGTTTGTCAGAATTGGAGAAAAGTATATGAAAGACCTAAAATGGCCCAGCCTCATTAGCCATGGTAAACTTTAATAAAACAGTGTACCGAGAGGCACCCTGGGAAGAAAGGGCCACATGCTCATATGACTTACTGACACCTATAACAACACCAGCAGTCCCACAATAAATCTCCACAGACCAATCAGATTAACTCTTTTAACTAACCCATATTCAGTGACTTTCTCTCCGTGGCACCAGTCATAATTTAAACGTCTTTATTAAAAACTACAAGTAATTCCACATGGCGTTAAAACTAAGAGAGAAACTGATATTCAGGATAGAGTCTTGGTTGATTTGACTTATATTTAAAATTATTTAATAGAGAACATATCTGGCAAATTAATTTCAACCAATTTATAAAAAAAACTGTATATTTAAGTTGATACACAGATAGAAAAATAAATGGATGAATGGATGGATTGAAGGATGGATGGATGGAAGGAAAGATTGTTGGATTGAAGGACGGATGGATGGAATTACTGAACATTGGATGGATGGATAGATGGATGGATGAATTTGGATGGATGGATTAATGGAATTACTGAACATTGGATTACTAAACATGGGATGGATGGAATTACAGAATGGTGGATAGATGGTTGGAGTTACTGAATGTGGGATGGATGGATGGATGGATTTACAGAATAGTAGATGGAAGGATGGATGAATGGATGTAATTACAGAACGATGGATGGATTTACAGAATGGTGGATGGAAGGATGGATGAATAGAATTATTGAACATGAGATGGATGGATGGATGAAATTACAGCATGGTGGATGGATGGATTTACAAAATGATGGAATCATGGATGGATGGATGAATGAATGTAATTACAAAATGATGGATGGGTGGGTGGAAGAACTGAAGGTGGGATGGATGGATGGATGGGTGGAAGAACTTGTGGATGTATAGATAGATAGATAGATAGATAGATAGATGGATAGATGGATGGATGGATGGATGGATTGATGGATGGATGGATGGATGGATGGATAAATGGAATTACACAATGATGGATGGATGGATGGAAATAATAAACATTGGATGGATGGATGGATGGATGGATTTACTGAACGATGGATGGATATAAGGATGGATGGATGGATGGATGGATGGATATAATTACAGAATGATGGATGGATGTGTGGAATTAGTGAAAGGATGGATAGATGGATTTACAGAATGGTGGAGGGAAGTATTGAAGGAATTAATAAAAGAAGATGGATGGGTGAACGGATGGATGCATGGATGGGTGGATAAAAGGATTGATAAATAGAGTTATAGAACAATGGGTGAATGGATTGAATTAGTGAAAGTTGAATGGATGGATGGATGGATGGATATACGGATAGACAGAATTACTGAACATGAGATGGATGCATGGATGGATGGAATTACAGAATGATGGATGGATGGATGTAAAAATGATTGATGGAAGGATGGGTGGAATCACAGAATGGGTGGAATTACTGAACGTGGGATGGATGGATTTACAGAATGGTGGATGGAAGGGTGGATGGAATGAGAAAAGAATGAATGGATGAGTTCATTCAAAGCAAGGGTCTCTACTCGTCCTACTCATTTTGACTATTGTAACCTGCAGGAATTGTTATCATTATACATACAACAATCTTTGTCTCTAATTTTAATCAAATTGCTGTCCACAAAATAAAGGGTAACTGTATACAATTGTCCTGTATATTTGGTAAAACACTGTTCTTCTAACAAATTTCCTTCACATTGTGAATGATGAAGCTAACGAGTGTTTATAAATTGTCCTTTCATTTTGATCTCTGCAGTAGACAGACAGATCAATCTAATCTATAACATTTCTTTCAACTTCTGTTTTCCTGTAGAACATCTCATTGGCCAGATCATACACACTTCCTGTCCTGATGTTTTCAAGCTATTGTGTCCTCAAGGCTCTTCATGCTAATGTCCACTGTGTGCACAGACAGAGAAAGAGGTTAAAGAGAGAGGTGAAGGGTCACAGGAAGCCCCAGAGTGCTTCATTAAGAGGGTCAGAGTGGGTTAAGCTCAGTGCACCTGTGAAAAGTGAACCCAGGGGAGAGAAAGAGAAGACACATTGCTGAAGTCAAACGCACACACCAGTACATCCTGAGGCGGTTCCCTGGAAAAGTAATTATACTGCCATTATTACTCTTAGCTTTAATTATTATATGTTTAATGCATGCATCTACTATAAGAAGACATTATGCTAATTTCCATATCAAAGAATCTGAAAGAGGAAGAGAAGTAAATACCAACATTCTGGACAAAATAAAAGTCAATTAGGGCCTGTTTATTTAAAACAAACTCTCTATAAAATTACATTCTTACCACATGAAGCATTTATTAATTAATTAATTAATTAATTCAATTCATTCATTTTTGTGGAAACATTTTCATTTAAATGTATTTTAAGTCTCCCCAAACTCTTCCCAGGCCCAAATGTTATGCTTCTGCAACCCTGGTCATGCCAAAATTTGTTTCCTTCACAGGGTGTCACCCGGGAGGAGCTTGGAGTGAAGCCACTGCTCCTCCACATCGAGAGAAGTCAGCTGAGGTGGCACGGGCATTTGTTTCGGATGCCTACTGCATTGGATGCCTACTTTCAGGCATGTTATACCAGGAGAAGACCCAGGACCCGCTGGAGGGAGTATGTCTCTCGGCTGCCCTGGGAACGCCTCTGTACCCCCCGGAGGATCTAATCCAATCCCGAGTTCTAATCCAAGCTCAAGGATGTTTCCCATCCCTACCCCCCCCTCTCTCCCACTTCGCTTCCTGTCTGAAATACTGTTCTATCCACTTAATAAAGACAAAAAGACCAAAAATAAAATACTTAAAAATAATAATAATAATAATAAATAAATAATAATAATAATAAATATAAATCTAGCAAAATAAATTGTAACATGTTTGGTTCGATACGGTAGAAACGGCTTATACTGTATTTACAATTTAGCACTTTTTAAAGAAAAGAACAGCAAACTATTTTTGAAGAACTTTTGCTTTAACGTTCCAAAAGCATGTCAAAAAGGTAGTTAAAATCGTTACATCTAGCCAACTTCAGGCATATACTGTGAGACCTCACTTGACTAAAGAAGCAGCAAAAGGTTTTATGCACTCCATGATTTTTTTTTCACATATCGCATATTGTTTTACTAGTCACACACCAGTAAAACAATTTTAAAATCAGTTGATTCACTTCATAAACAGACACTTAAAATATTTGATCAGAAGATCATTAGGTATGATTATTATATAATACAAAAACATTATTTTTTAAGCTTTAATAATCTGAAATATTTGGCTGATGCTTGTATGATTGTAAAAATTTTAAATGTGTATGCTCCACCTTCATTAGGTGAGTTTATGACATAAAGAAAAATAATGGCAAAGCAACATGGTGTTTTTCTAGAGGAGACTGTGCTATGCAGTTTAGACGTCAGTCTTCACAGTTAGAGACAGTCATTTTTGGGAAACACTTCCTGTTGATTTAAGGGGTATTACAAACTATTTAAAATTTAAATACAAGTAAAAGAAATGACTAAAAGCAAATCAAGTGTAATTCTTTTATCTTGCTTTTTTATAAAACTCTTATTATATGTTTAGTCTTTTTGGTGTAAATAACTGTACTGATACTGTATATGTGATGATGTGTTTCTTGATTTTAGGTTGCCTTTTTAAAATCTGGCAAGGGACAGCAGATGAAAATGATCCCTTGTGGCTAACTCTGGTTCATCTACAGTTTTACTGTTGATTAATGAGCATTGTCCCTGTAAAATAAATAAATAAATAAATAAATAAATAAATAAATAAATAAATAAATAAATACAAAACTATGAACGGAATAGCTAAAAATAAATGAATTACATTTTGATTAAATGAAGAACTATAATTTAACATTTTTGAAAATCAACTTTTCTTAAAAAGCCTAAAGATGTTTAATCCTACATTTGAAAGATTTTAAGATACTAAACATAACTTTTTAGTGTGGTCTAAAGATTTTTTGACTGTACATAACTTTCATCAAACCAACTTAAAAGAATCTGATGAAAACCAAAGGGCAGGACATGTCACGCAGTGACCCAGACTGACATTAATATAGTAATTGGTTAAGAGAGCCTCTTTGTAGAATGACCCGTCGTTGCTGTGGGTTACTCTAGGGCATCCAGCACTTACCCTTCAGGCAACATCTGACAGGTCAACAGTCTAATTGGTCAATATTTCTTCCGTGCTGCATTAAAACCAGCATCAGTCGCCCAGAGCTGTACAGACGGCTATGTCATCCTCGCTTTATCACAGCTGTATGAACATCTACTAGACCACATTCTCAGAGGACCACCATCACTACTAGAAAGAGAAAGACAAATAGAGCTTTCACATGAGTAATACAATATAAATAATGTTAAACCAACTAAACTTTAAAGATTATAATCTTTAAAGTCATTATTAGACTACATTGAAAAATATATATACTTAAATGACTGAGAAAGTATTCATTATTTTGTAAAATGACTTTGATAATGAATGTTTTATTTACAAATAAAGTTGTTTTAGCATTATTAATGTAGCTGTAAGTAATATTTGCTGTATTTCCATATAATATTAGGTGTATATACAGTGGGGGAAATAATTGAACACGTCACCATTTTTCTCATAAAACATTATTCTGAAGGTGCCGTTGATTTGAAATTGGTTGGTAACAAACAAAGAAATACACATATGAAAAGAAAACAAAGCTAATTAGTTTGCAAATGACTAAGTAGTAAAAAAAAATTACACAGGAAAAACGTATTGAACATGAAGAAAGGGAGGTGTAGAAAGGCAGTGAAAGTCCAGACAGCAGCTGAAATCTGTCAGTAGTTTATTAGCAATCCTCTGCCCATCATCATCGTAAATTAATATCAGCTGCTTCAGTCCGACATCTACATTACTAGGCTGATGAAGATGAAGCCAGAGTAGACATTTCAGCAAGACAATGATCCAAAACATAACAAAGGAAATTCTCAGATGCTTCAGAGAAAGAAAATCAAGCTGTAGAAAGGCCCAGCCAATCCCTTGACTAGAATCCAATATAAAATACAAAACAAGGATCAGATCTGATAGACGAGACCCACAGAACCATCAAGATTTTTACACTGTAGAAGTCTGTGAAGAAGAAAAAATAAATAAAAAATCACACCTACGACGTCTTTAAGCTGAGATCATTAAAAAGCCTTTTTTTAATTTTTCTATAAAGTATTAAACACATTTTAGTATTGGGTACTTTCTTCCTGTGTCATTCTATTGTTATTAAACATAACTTTTTTTTTTTGCTTTGTTTTAATCTTATGTTTGTATTGTTTGACAAGCTCAATACTTATTTCCTCCACTGTATATACAGTGTGTACAATATATATATATATATATATATATATATATATATATATATATATATATATATATATATATATATATATATATATATATATATATACATATATATATATATATTGCTTTGTTTTATTTTTATGTTTGTATTTTTTGACATGTTCAATAATTTTCCCCCACTGTATGTATATAAACCAATCTTAAAGATGGTCAGTTAAGGAAGGGGAAATTAACATTAATTTTGGGTGAACCACATAGGTAAACACAATATCAATGAGTAAGGGACAAAATACCATGACTAACTAAATTCAATGAAGTGAGTTTTATTTACAGAGATGGTGACAATAAGTGCAACAATATGTATATTGAAAGAACAGAAAATATTTACAAAAATATATTGAAAATCACAGACAACAAATGGGACACAATCAGGTAGATAGGAGAGTTGGAGAAAATGAGACACGACAGCCAAAGAATATAAATAAATACAAAATACACAAGCTATTATATTGACCCAATACCCCAAGTATCCAAAAAGAAAGATACATCTATACAGAACAGGAAATATTCACATCTCTGATGCACTACCTAACCTAGACTAGAATAAGAAAATAATAATATATGAATAACATTAAATACTATATTATAATATTTCTTTTAATTACTCTTTCTGCAATGTTTATCTTAAAGAAAAAAAAAAACGATTCAAAAGAAAATACATGTTTCAATTGACACAAGGGTGATGGAAAATAATTCTGGCTGAACTATTCCTTTAAAATGTCTGCAGGTTTTATTGCCTATGGATGTTTTTATGATTGTGTGCTTGCATTTGAGGAATGCCCCTGTGTTTTCTAGCAGTCGTCCAGATCTGGCCTGTCCACTATATGAGCATTATATCTGGCAAAAGTCCTCTCATTTTCCTTTCCATCACTACAGACAGCATGACCTAACGTCTGCACTTCTGCTTGCAACAGCCACTGAGCATATTTCACTCCAGCATTGGGACACCCAACACCCAATCATCAATCTTCCTCAGGGAAAACCTTGTGTCTACAACTCCGAGCAGACATCAGACGGAAACCTACTGTCACCGGCTAACAGGACAAATGCTTCATGTTGTAGCATTCGTTTGGCCAATTAAATTCCCTCTCTGTCACCAGAGATCTGCTCTACGGCTTCTATAATCAATCATATTTGGATAATCCTTCTTTTTTTCATTTGATTAGCTTCCTGTGAGTGGATTCTGGAAATGATTACAATTATTATGTATACGCAGAGGAGTCGGTGTGATGCATCACACCTGTCCACAGGGGAACGTTTTGTTAAACTTTTATTCAACCTCAGTAGTCTCTAGAGATCAACATGTGCTCTTAGAGCACTTAGAGAACTGAGCCGCAATTACGGCTTAGAACAATATATCAACAAACAATGACAGAGAACATGAAAGAAACTGACGTGTTAAAAAAGGAAACTAGCAGCAAAAGGGTCAAAGATCTTACTAGTTAGCTTTGCCCCTGCTGGCAGATGTGGTAAATACACCATCTCTGCAGTTGATAGACATTCAAAAACATATTACTTTGTGCAAGAAACAATTATATGTAACCCTTTTCTTAAAGAGTTCTTAATACTGACATTACATCTTTATAATCATGACATGTCGTGAACGTGACTGAGATTTTAAACTGTCATTAAGAGTTGGTTGATATGCCATTTAATACAAAGATTACATAGTTTGAGACACTGTGTGACAACTTGGCAAACAAACACAGCTTTTTTGTCCATCAAATTTTTATTATTTGATTTGAAATTATGTGAACACACACAAAAACATATGATGTAGATGATCAGCATATAACAGTGAGCATTGAAAAAATACATGTAATAAACAACATACAGGATTACAGGAGGTTGTTAAACAATATTATTAGCAATGATAATGCCAACAACCACAATAATAGTAATAATAAAAAAGGATAACTAAAGAATAAGGGAGACATGGTGGCTCAGTGGTTAGCACTGTCGCTTCACAGCAAGAAGGTTGCTGGTTCGAGTCCCGTCTGGGTCAGTTGGCATCTCTGTGTGGAGTTTGCATGTTCTCCCTGTGTTTCCGTGGGTTTCCTCCGGGAGCTCCGGCTTCACCCACAATCCAAAGACATGCGCTATAGGTGAAATGAAAAAACTAAACTGGCCGTAGTGTGTGTGTGTGTGTGTGTGTGTGAATAAGTGTGTATGGATGTTTTGCAGTACTGAGTTGCAGCTGGATGGGCATCTGCTGTATAAACATATGCTGGAAATGTTGGAGGTTCATTCCACTGTGGTGACGCCTGTTGAATAAAGGTAATAAGCCGAAGGAAAATGAATGAATGAACTAAAGAATAAAATGATAGAGATATACTAAAACAATACATCAATACACAAGATCTACAGCAAGAGCAATACACTATGTATTGAAGATTAAGTAAGAGTAATAGTAACCCAGCTCAAAATGAATAATAAAAAGATTAAAAATAAACAGATATTTGAAACTGTGCTGAAAAAGGTCTACAATGACGAAGGAAAGTTAGCAGAAGCCCAAACAGGGAACCTTAAACAATGTCAATTAAAATAAAAAAGCTAAAGTTGGAAGGGGGGGTGGGGGGTGTCTTTTTGATTCAGATTAGTAAACATTTAAGTTTTTCCAAGGTTTGTGCCCAAAGTATGATGGTGTCCTCTCTTGCATCATGGAGGTGAGCAGTGGACATCTCTATTCCTGATACAAAAGTGAGAATCCAATGATGGCAAATAAATACATCATAACATGTCGGTGTCTTTGTTATGACAACTTGACATTACCAAGTCAACATAGCTAGTCATAAATCTGGCATAAACATGATCATCATGCCGAGTTTTAAATTATTTGATCCAAATACAATAAAAATGCAACTTAATTAAAAATAATAAATTTAAAAATAAATGTAAATTATTAGTGCATTTTAAAATCACAGGTTCTATTTCTCCAGCCTTTAGTGTCACACAATCATTCAAAAAGCAGTCTTATATGCATTCTAATAAAACAAATTTACTATGGCCTGGACAAATTGTATTGGTGGACAAAAGAACTAACTCACAAACCATTGTTTCATTGTAATCGAAGGGATGCTGGTCAGCAAAGTTGAGGATCTACGTGCAGTTTCTTAAGCTGAGAATGGTCAGGAAGGCAACGGTCAAACAGGAGCAAACAGTAGCATAGGGGTAATCAAGAAGCATAGTCAAAGTCACAGGTGGAAAGGTTGATACAGGCGGAAAACAACATACACAAGAAAACAAGGCTAGGATCAAACAAGGAAGAGCAGAATTACGCTTCATAGAGTTACAGAAAACAGTGAACAAGACTCAGCAAAGAAGTGTGTGTGTGTGTGTGTGTGTGTGTGTGTGTGTGTGTGTGTGTGTGTGTGTGTGTGTGCTGTGTTTACAGTCCAGGTAACCAGTGAGAATAATCTTCACCTGTGTGTGATTGTATTAGACCAGATTGCATTAGACCTGGTAGTTGTAGTTCATGTAGGGGCAGATGTGTCTATCTGCATAGGCTTAGCTCACTGGTGATGGTGACAGTCATGCATAATCAACTGAGGTTATTACGCAAATTAATCGACAGCACTTTCCCAAATCTATCAGTTTACAATATGAATATGCTATAATTGGCTGCAGAAACCAGAAACTAGTTAAAAAAAAATTAGGTTTTGGACATATTTTATTGATTATCGCAGCTCTCTATTCATCACATAGAAAAGAACTAGGCACATACTGCATCCCCACATATGGTTTAGACAACCAAATTGGCTAAAATAATTTTTAAAAGTTGATGTAAGTACCAAAATTACACTAGAAGACAGTAATTTACCACAATCGCAGCAATCTAGCTTTCTAAAATGCCAGCACAGTACTAAAATCAGCAAACTTGTATAAACAATGTTGATTATTTCTGCACTGTCCTTTCTTTTCATCAGTGAAGCACATTCATTGTGACCGAACAAATCAAACAAGTCTCATTGCGCAAGACATCACAAATCCTTCCTGTTTGAAATATTCATATAGGAAACGCACCTCCGGCTTTTTCTCTTACTCACACGTCCATACTGGAACAATTTTGTCAAGCAAGACCAGTAAAGTAAATGAAAGCATGTGTGTGTTCACCTATACCATCAATGAACATCTGTGATACTGTTTAACCTGAGCCCTTTGTTTAAAACACTGTCTCAAAAGAAAAGACGCAAACCAACTGCCAGCCACTCGGAGTGAAACAGATGGAGAGACTGAGAAAGAGAGAGAGTGGCAGCTTTGGCTTTTGAAGTGTTGATGCAGTTGTTACAGCTCTGGTGGTCTTAGACGGGCTGACTGGATGGTTGGACAGATAAACACACCTTGAGTGCAGGAAGTGACTGAAGAATTTCCACTGAGAGTTCAGGTCACTATCATTTGCTCTTATAGCTCTTAACTGTAAACTCATTGTAATAATTCTAAAAACATGTGGTGCAACAATATTCAACCCAGGCTTGTTTTTGATACGTACCCCAACATACATTACTGGAGACCACGAAATATGTCCCAGGAGGTACGTTTATTTGCAGTTTCAGTTTTTTTTTTCTTGAATGCCATTCGTGCCTGCTGTTCTCACATAAACCCACCAGAGGCCGCTGTCCACTGACTGACTGACCGGCCAATAACCCCACCCGCCCCCTTCCCTAAACCCAACTGGTAGTGTTTTCAAAAGCACCGATTGAGTAGCGCCTACCGCCTTCCCTAAACACATCCAACAGTGTTTTCAAAGGCAATCCAGAAAAAGAAAAGCCCTCGTGGCTGCCTAATTTTTACCACATTTTCAGATCTTACCACATTCTTACCCTGTTATTCACTTGTTTATTTCATTTTTTGCCTTTCGTTTTTGTTTTACCTGCTTTCTGAAACCGTTCTTTGCTGGACTTGAACTTGGAGGTAAGCGGTGAGCTGGAAGCGTGAAAAAAAACGGCCACGTCATCCAGCCCCATGGCGTTCATTTCAAGATGAAATGCAGCCATACATAACTCTAGCTACATAATTTGCACTCTCCAGAAACGGATGCGGAGGTACGTTTTCACAATGAGCCTGTGTTGACAACATTCCTGTGAAAATAGTGCACAAAAAAACTGGACAGGTTTATTATGCGATTGATAAATATTAAATATCTTCACATTGCTATAAGTACAAGCTGAGTAACTGATAGTTTGCTCTGAGTGAGTTGTTGCTTTGCACTGAGTTCACAGTTCTGATGTCCATGTTTAAACTATATGTTTAGTTATTATTATTATCAAGATCTGAGATAGTTGATCAGCTGTTGCTTTCAATATGGCAATACATGTCATGTAAAGTGGTGTTCAGACTGGCATTTAACACATTTAACATTGATCATTTTCATGGTAGTTTTTGCTGTTGTTCAGTTGCAACATGCCAAAAATACAATTTCCGTGCCCCACCCCCTGGCCCCTGACAAAATTTATCAATACAAACACCATTCTTGCATATCACCATCATTCTTGCATATACCCTTAAACTAAGGGGTCTCAAACGTACAGCCCTCTCTCCCTCCTCCATCCGGCCCGCAACTGACGTCAAAAATGTAACGAGATTCTTCCTCCCAACACAAATGTTTTTGAATCCCTTTCATTGTTGTGCATTCTGTATAGCTACTTTGGTTTTGACCCCCCCCCCCACCTATTGGACATTCAAAGTACAGCACTATATTATACTGTATTTCAGTTTTACTTTCGTTTTTTTCTCAGCGTGTGGTCGAGAGTAACGCACATATAGATTATTTCTGTGGATCATTTAAACGTTGAAATAAATGTGAATAAGTGCTCTATTTTTACTAAAGCTCAATTTTTGTAAATATTCAAGGGCCATTATTAGGGGTGTCAAAATGTATTGTTTCTTTGGTGCACCGTGATGCAGATGGGGACAATTTGATAACGGTTCGGTAATCGGTTATTTCGTACTGACGTCATTTATCTCATATGCGCAACGTCGCAGTAAAATACTATGGCGAAGGAGGCGAGGGCGACTAAATAAAATGCTCCTACTACTTAAAAGGTAGATAACTGTGCACAATTCCACTGCTTGTGAATTTGCCGGAAAGTCTTTCGTTGACACTGAAGAAGGCACAGCACACGAGCTGCTATTTCACTAATAGGGAGAAATGCTGTAAAAATCTATCTCTGCCACTCTCTCACACACACTTTAAACATTTGACCCGCTGCGCTGGCCTGTTAGTGAAGTAACTTTTCCTCTCTTCTAGGCTGTTAAAGCGATACGTGGATCCAGACACGAGCGTGCCCGAGTTGCAAGTTTTCTCCACTGTTTATTATGGATTACCTGTGATAACCACAAATTAAGCACATATAGACTGTAACCACGGCTGTTTTTCCTGCGTGACTCATCAGTGAACATCGCTTTCATTTCTAAAGTCGATCACAGCCCTTTCTGTTGGGTGGGTGAAGACAATGACAAATCATAGGGGTGTAAGACAGCCCTCAAAAAGCAAGCGGGATAATAGTGCTTTCTTTGAGCAGGTAAAATTATATATATATGACTGCATGTACAATATTGCATTACAAATAATGAATAAATATGAATATATTTATAGATTTTTAATTTAAAAAAATACTTGTGTTGTGAAGAATCTAATTATGTATATGGAAAGCATCGTCAATGCACCGTGATGTACTAAGATATCAAATTGAACCATTCAATGGCATGATAATCATAACCGAACCATGAGACCATGACACCCCTAGTCATTATAATCAATTTTATACCATCTGTATTTGGTTGAACAAACAACTTTTCATGGCTTATACGTTATGCTGGTGATGTAACAAATACGCCAATTTTGCTAATATTCTATTTAAATAGTCTCATTTAATAGATTTTTCTCATTTGCGTATTGAGATTTCTAAGAAACTGCTGGATCATTTGAACATGTTAAAGTAAATGTGAAAATATACTTATTTTTCCCCTCTTTGTTGTAGTTTTACAAAAAAAAAAAAAAAAAAGAAAGATAAAGAGAAGAACAATTGCCAATAAAGTCAGTAGTTACCCAAACTGTTTCAGCTGTTCTTATGATATCTGTTAAACTTTTGGTAAAGCAACAATTGGTTGGGACAATGATAATGATAATTAGTATTATGACCAAAATGCTCATTTAAACAGCCAAAGATATATTTCAGCAGTTATGTGAAGCAAAACACATGCTGATTTGTCAATTTGTGCAATGCTTGAATTTTAAACATCATATCTGTTGTCCTAAGATGCACCAATTATGTCACTTTTTTTTGTTCTTGACTGTTAAAACGGCCCTCCTATAAATTGTCAGTGACTGAAATGGCCCTCCGCCAATTTGAGTATGAGACCCCTTTAACCAATCCCTCTATTTGTTGTGAACATCAATATAATCACCTCATTTGCATATACACCCCAGCCTAAAATAACTTAACTAGTTTTAAATGTATGTAAAAAGACAGAAGGACACACATGACAACTTCTATATAGAAGAGGTGAAGAACTTCTGCAAAAGTCATGCATTGAAATGGAGAACTTTAAAAAGCTTTTGCTAGCTACTACTTTGCCATGAATGTGTGTTATCTATGAGATAGCACCAATGATACATGCTGACAGGGTCATGAGTCATTATCAGTCTGTTTCCTGTCCGATGGATGACCATGTTGATCGTTCTTACCCTTTGTCCAAAACACACACACATTTGGCAGGCGTTCTCCTATTGCTTTTCTCGTAGTTTGCCCTGTTGGATGGCATGGCTCATTTAAATGACATATTGTGGCTTCAGAGGCCATGCTGATTGGACGCAAACTACCGCCAGATCAAACACAGTATATTTGCTCTCTTTCGCGCGCACAATCCAGCTGTCAGAAGAAAAAATTACCCATCTGCATCACAAAAGGTAAAGAGGCTTCTGCCACCTTCCTGTTAACCTCTTGCGTTTCCAATACGCAAGCGCTGACATAATGATAAAACATAGGAGGAAATCAAATGCCGTCATTTCTTTCAGGAAAAATAAAACTTGGATACGAAGCTAACATGAACAGCCACACTTTGTTTCTCTGCCAGAAAGAGGTCGGTTAGGGCGGCAAGCCCTCTGCAGGGTACGTCAGTCTCAGCTTACCTCACACATTCAATGCCAAATGCATCCAAAGACACGCATAAAGCCATCTCTCTCTCTCTCTCTCTCTCTCTCTCTCTCTCTGATATGAACAAGTCCAAAACAACCCACACTGCCTGTTTAGCACCAATCCTATTCAGATAGATAAAAGCCCCTTTCACACAGACAGACCTTTCCGGAAAATTGCCGGCAATTTTCCGGAAAGGTTGTATGTGTGAACAGGTCCTTTTTGAAAATACCGGTAAATTCGTTCTGGCTATTTTCCGGAAAGAGAAGTTGTAACATTACCGGCAATTTGCCCGAATGCTGCGCTGTGTGAATGCAGAAGGAAAATTGCCGTAATAAGCGCGTGCTAGTCTAGAACGTGCTGACGTGAGACGTCTGCTTTAGCCAATCACAACAGTCAGACGCATTTACGTCCGCGCGGTTTATGAGAATAAAAGCCTTTGATTGTTTTTCCAGACACATTTAGCTGCTAGAAGTTAGTCAGATCACATTTATATGTTCTTCTTAATGCCAACTGTGTAAATAATCATCGATGAGATGCTTCAAGCTTTGCGTGTGCCTGTGAGCGCCTGCACACGCACATATTATGAACATCTCGACATGCGAAAGTGATCCTGTTGTTCACAATATTGATCATCCACAGAGTCTGTAATTAAGTCAAATGTTTACAAATACAAGCGCAGCCGTTTAAAGCTCATTTGTGGTGAATGATGTCAGAATTTACCGGTATTTTGGAATGGATGTGTGAATGCTCTTTTCCGGAAAATTTCCGTAACGTCCTCGCCTGTGTGAACAGCGCTTTTTTGAATATACAAAAAAATGTCGTTCCGGAAATTTTCCAGATATTTACTGGTATCACTGTGTGAAAGGGGCTAAAGTTAAGCTAAAGATGTGCATGTGTCACATAACTTTTTTCACACTTTCCAATTTCTATGAAACAAATAGTGTGTATGTTTTTGTCATAAAAAACATGCCACCATAAAATACAGTGTTGTTAAAGAGCCCCTATAAGGGTTTTTTGAAAATGACCAGTTATGCAGTGTGTATCACAGCTCTAAGTGAATGAAAACATCCAGTCGAGGTTTAAATCTTAAAGTGCACCATGCACTGTGTTGATTATTTTGAGTCAACTCAGAGTCAGATGAATGATTCATCCTTTGTTCGGGTATTTTGCCTGAACGCGTCGACATTGATACTAAAAACTGCCAATTATGGAGGTGTTCTGGATCCGGTAAAACGTGAACATGTTTGGGATTGATCATGACGCAAAGATTAATATCAATGAGAGATGGCCAGACATGAGGCTGTGGGGAATAAAGGGTTATAAAAAGTAATTTTCACAACAGTGAAAATCCATGTGCAGTGTTTGTTCCTGTCATTTATCTGATGATTGATACAATAGCTAGGCATGTCCAGATCCAATTATGTGATCGGAAATCGGGCCCGATCACGTGGTTTCAGACTAGATCGGAATCGGGCAATACCTACTAGTCAGGACTGGAATATATATATATATATATATATATATATATATATATATATATATATATATATATATATATATATATAGTCATCATTTGAAAAAAAAAACACATCTATATTTATGTGGTGGCACATAGTTAGACCTCTTTCTTGACTTTTATATTTACTGTTGCACCTATGTCCAAAAGTGAAGAATTCATCTTATTTATTACTTGATTGTTCAAGCTTACAGACGTGCTCTGTTTGTTAACTGAGTTGTTGAATGTTAAAATAAGGTGAATTAAATAATCATTAATCTTTATTTTTATGTATTACAGAAGTATCGGATCGGGTTTTAGTAACGGTAGATACTCAAAATCAAATTACTCAGACTCGGACTCAAGGGCAAAAAAACCTGATCGGGACATCCCTAACAATAACCTACCCTGCAACATGCGAATCGCTGAACGTTTGTTATTAAAGGAAGGAGCAGCAAAGACTACTAATGTATGGGACTTTGTTGAACTGTTAGACAGTTTAAATGGACCAATTTCTTCTTAATCCAGATCCTGTGAGTTTCTACACAAGCTGTAAGTGTGATTGAAATGGCTTGTATTGTTTTCTGTAGTTTGCAAAATGTGTGTTAAATTGTGTGCTGTAACTTATTATCGCTCTGCACGGCTTGTAAACACTAATCTATTATAGATAAGTGCTTGTAATGTATCTCTCAGGTTAACTCTGTATGGGGCAGTTCACATATTGCATCCAAAGCCATGTTGAAAATGTGATGCGCTTTACCTATTTAAATGCGTTGTGTCCGCAATCTCCTGCTATTTGTTCCTATGGCCACCATTAGCTATTCCTCACATGCGTGTAGAGGTCAAATTTTCTAAATAGTTCAACTTTTGCCACTGTTT
The DNA here is from genome assembly GCF_052040795.2 of Danio rerio. NCBI lineage: Eukaryota > Metazoa > Chordata > Actinopteri > Cypriniformes > Danionidae > Danio > Danio rerio. Next base: position 10,368,334 of record NC_141038.1, on the reverse strand, counting down.
ATATTAATACTGAATGTGTGTCATTGTTATTACTTGGGGTCAGTGCCGTGCAGACTTTACAAAGGGGCACTTTATATTCAAGAGAAAAAAGGGCATGTGCACTGCCCTATCTGTGCACATGCCTGCTTGGGGTTAGGGTTAAGAGCAGAGTATATGCTGATGTTTAACTGCACTGCTTTTTACTTCATGACTGTGGCAGGCATTTCTCAACGCCTGGCGCTAAACGCAGTTGACCAGTCTCAACAGACTGGGTCATCGGACCAATCAGCACAGGTTAGCTTCGCACTAAGGAAGGGATTGGGAACAAATGATTCGCTGAACGAATCATATGGGAGTCATTGGGAAAATTAGGTAAAAATAAATGCAGATTATAAGACAATGAAAGTGTTTTTTAACCTTGCATGCATATCAGACTGTTGTTGGAGACCCCTAAAACCAAAATAAGACCTTTTATAATGCATAATAGGGGCTTTTTAAAACTTACTAGGACACTGCTGTTGTTGATAATTTGCTCCATGTGGTTGCTAGAGCACTATGACACACAGAGCATTCTATGTTGTTTGTGAGTGAGAAGTATTGTTGCGGAGAAACCAGCTCAGAGCTTACATTAAACACTAGGTTGAGTTGTATAATTTGTTTAAGTTTGTTGATATAGATTTTTATAATTTTACAAAATAAATATTATTGTGGGGGGTCACTAGATCGTCCCTCGGCTGGGTCAGTTGGCATTTCTGTGTGAAGTTTGCATGTTCTCCCTGAGTTGGCGTGGGTTTCCTCCGGGTAAAAAGTCCAAAGACATGGGCTATGGGTGAATTGGGTAAGCTAAATTGTCTTTAGTGTGCTGTATGTGTGTGGATGAGAGTGTTTCCCAGTGATGGGTTGCAGCTGAAAGGGCATCCACTGCTTAAAAAATATGCTGTATAAGTAGGGGATTCATTCTGCTGTGGCGACCCCTGATTAACAAGGGGACTAAGCCGAAAAGAAAATAAATTAATGACTAAAACTCTTGTTTTAAGTTGTAAACGCTTGACAAAACCTCCTCAACAACTCACACAACTTCCATGCCCCACCCCCTGGTGCATGACAAATTCATCAATACAAACGCCAGTTCGTGCTACGAAGAAGGTTATAGACCCCTGTTTTAGGGTATAACTTATGATATTAGAGCACTGTGAATAGTTATGTTTATGGTTGTTAGGGTGTTTTGAATGGTAGCCAGGGGTATTTCAAGCTGCTCCCATATTTTGGGTTGTATCAGGTGCTGGACAGATGTTGCTAGGGTGTTGTAGGGTAATCTGAATAGGCACACCATATTCTAGGTTAATGGCGCTACACTGGGAGTGATTAGTGGTAGCTACAATGTTGTAGGGTGTTATGATTGCTGTATTCAAGTTGCTAAGACCGTTCTAGATGGCTGTTACGACACATGGTTTCTAGCATGTGTTGGATTAGGTAGGTGATGGTATGTGGTTTCTAGGGTGTTTTGGGAGGTTCCTACTTTCTTGGTTGTTGTTATTTGGTTTTGGATTGTTGCTATGCTTTACCCTGTGGTAGAAAAGGATGTTGTGAAGTTTGCAAGGAAACTCTTAGTCCTCTTGGAGGCTGCTAGAGCAGTTCTCAATGATCCCAACCTGATTTCACCAACATAACATCTATGTTGATCCTGGAACAAAATTCCAATTAGCCAATCAGAATTAAGCTATGTTATTATTATTAAATATTATTCCCCTCTGATATTGGGAATAATTTACAGTTAAGGTTGGGTTTAGGTGTAGGGAATAGGTATGGATTGCATTCACAAACAAAAATTGCTTTTTGGAAAAAAATGGCAAAATTAAGACATGCTCTCAGTGATTGCTAGCACATTCAGGATGGTTTTATAGTGTTCTGGTTAAAATTAGGTAGTTGTTATTGTGTTTTATACTGTCTTGGTTGCTAGGGTGGTCTTATGGCCACAGTGTTTGATGGTGCATTTGTTAAAGTGTCCAACATGATTGCAAAGGACACTCTATATAGCTATTAATCATGTTTGTAATAGCTTGTGTATTATGTTGTTTATGGTTGCTAAGGTGTTCTAGAATGTTGTGATGGTGTTCATTGAAGGTCTTAAAAATTTTCAGATGGCCCCAGAGTGTCATGGGTGGTTGCTAAGATGTTCTAAATAGTTACTTCCCACCAATTCATCAACATAGGCTCATTCTGAAAACGTAGCCCTATTTACGTTTCTGGAGATTGTGGGTTATGAAGACAGAAGTATGTACGGCTGCATTTTATTTTTTAAATGAATGCTTCGGGGCGGCAAGGCACCATTCCTTTTTGCGCTTACCAGATGACCGCTTACCTCCATGTGGATGGCTTTCCCGCTATTACCAGCTTGTCCCGTTAGCTCACCATATACGTGCGTGGACTTGAGACGCAGAGAGGAGTTGACCACTACGACGGGGTCTGAGTTCGATAAAGAACGGTTTCAGAAAGAAGGTAAGACAAAAACCAAACAAGCCAAAAAATAAACAAGTCGGTTGTGTTTAGGGAAGTGGGTGGAGGGGTCAATCAATACAATTGGTTGGGTTTAGGGAAAGAGGAGGTTGTTAGTTGATCGGTCAGTCAATCGACAGCAGCCTCTGGTGGACTTACAAGAGAACAGCAGGCGCTAATGGCACTTGTGAGCAAAATTTGATATTTCAAAAATCGTACAGCGGCCTCTTGCGGATTCGTGAAAACAAAACTGCAATAAAAATAGCTCCAGGGACATATTTGGCACTCTCCAAAAATGTATAAAGAGGTATGTTTTCAAAATAAGCCTTGGTTGCAATTTATGGAAGATCCAATCTCAAACACATAAAAATAATTGTGCTCAAATAAGAGGCCCTGTTGCAATACACTACCAATCTCTTCATATCTAAATAAAATGTCCTGGAAAACACTTCAAATTTCACACAATTAAAAATGCGTAATTATATTTTTAAACGAATTATGATTTTAAATGTTCAAATCTCAAGTATTATCAACTTACAAAAATAAAGGTTTGGTACTGAAGGCTCACTTTAAGCCATGACCAATCTCATTTACACTCCATTAAACCAATAACTGAATATAACTCCTACAACCTCGATGCCAGACAGATCGCTTAAGATATCTAAGCCACAAAAGTCCAACCGAACTATTTAAAGTTTATAGCTGTACTGTACTCATTATGATAAAAGACAAAAGGTTTTGTTTTAGGGGCCAATAAAACCACAACTGATGCACGTGTGTGTGTATAAAACCAACTGTTCTTGGCATTAAACCTGCAAAAAGTAAAATCTCTTTGACAGTAAAGCAGCAGGGCTTCAAGCAGTAACACAGCACCGTCCCGATTACTCAAACACACACTCGCCAAATCATCTCCACAGCTCAAAACATGGCATTAGAACACCATTAGAGAGTAAATATCACGTCAATGTATCATCACTGTCCAAAGATTTCACTTTCTATTTAAATCACAACATGATCAACTATCAACAGAAATGACCACAGGCTGTTACAAATGACTTGAATAACAACACAACAAGGTTTATGTTTTCATACATAGAAATCTATGTCTGTATCTTTCTCATTGGGTAGCTTTTTATATTTAGATCTTTACTGATAATTTGCACTCAAGCCAATGTAAACTCCATGATTCTTCAAAGCATAACGGGTCATTTTAAGGGCCATTTAGCCATTGAAGCAAAAACATAAACTTGAACAATGTTGGCTTGAAATTTCTCATTATTAAGCAGAAACAGGTGTGCTTGGCAAGAACCGAGGCAATAATTACTATATGTTACTGTTTTAATACAAGCATAGCCTGAAAATAATTTGGACAGCGTTTAAAGGAAGAGACAGACTGTAGTCTGCACCATTTCAAACTCCTTGCTTTCTAAACATTATTTTCCTTTTATAGATTGAGGTTTGAATGGTTTGGTGATAATTTAAGCCAAGTTGTATTTATAGGGAAAAATGTATTTTTAAATTATAGTGAGTTTATATTTCTCATAGCTTGCTTTAAAAGTGTAAATCATAAGGCTTAATAACTCTATAAGAAGTTATTCAGTCTAAATATTATTAAATTGTTGAAGCATAAATAACCAACCCATACTGTACAGTGGTCACAGAAGCTTTGCACTCTTCTGTTTTTTTTTTCTGTAAAAAAAAAAAAAACGAAGCTATTTTAAATTATTTTTGTTAACCTTTAAATTATAATAATATTTATATTCAGTAAATCATTAAAGTAATGCAAAAATGCAGACTCTTTCTTGTTAGGGTTGGATGGAATATAAAGTTTGTACAGTATAAAAATCATTGTGTCTATGGAGTCCCAATAAAGTTGTGTGTGCGTTTGGTTTGGGTGGTTTAAAGTACAGAAATTTGTGTAATGACATGGATAAGAGCTAATTTTTATAACATTGAGGTGGTTTATTAGTTTATTGATTAATGTTTTACTGTTAATTATTTGAAGCTGTTTTACCGTATTCTTTGATCAAGCATACAGTCACCGGCCACTTTATTAGGTACACCTGTCCAACTGCTCGTGAAACAAATGGCAGCAACTCAATGCATTTAGGCATGTAGACATGGTCAAGACAATCTGCAGCAGTGCAAATCGAGCTTCAGAATGGGGAAGAAAGGTGATTTAAGTGACTTGGAAGATGGCATGGTTGTTGGTGCCAGACAGACTGAGCATTTCAGAAACTGCTGATCTACTGGGATATTCATGCACAACCATTTTTAGGGCTTACAGAGAATGGTCCGAAACAGAAAATATCCAGTAAGCGGCAGTTCTGTGGGCGCAAATGCCTCGTTGATGCCAGAGGTCAGAGGAGAATGGCCAGACTGTTTTGAGCTGATAGAAAGGCAACAGTAACTCAAATAACCACTCATTACAACCAAGGTATATGGATCCATCCTGCCCTGTATCAACTTGGTGGTGTAATGGTGTGGGGCATATTTTCTTGAAGCCATGTCATAAAGAATCATCTCAGACTGGTTTCTTGAACATGACAATGAGTTCACTGAACTCAAATGGCCTCCACACTCACCAGATCTCAATCCAATAGAGCACCTTTGGGATGTGGTGGAATGGGAGATTCGCAGCATAATTGTGCAGCCAACAAATCTGCAGTAACTGCATGATGCTATAATATCAATATGGATGAATATTTGCAGCACCTTGTTGAATCTATGCCACAAAGGATTAAAGCAGTTCTGAAGACAAAATTGGGGTCCAGCCCGGTACTAGTACGGTGTACCAAATAAAGTGGCCGGTGAGTGTATATGGATACAATTAGCATAAGAGAGACTTCTAAAATCTTTTTTTTTTAATATGATCAACCCGATTTTAAACATTTAATTAATTAGGAACACAATTCACAAACAGGCTAATTCTTCTTTAGGACATTAAATTATTCCAGATGTAAATTATAAATTCTGCACTGCAAGCCAAACCTTAAAGAAAACCAGCCATGGACTTATAGCATCTGAAAGTGAATGAGAGGGAGGGAAAAAGGGACATCAAACGGGAATGAGATGGTATCCAGGGGATATGAATCTCCAGCGTGCGTTTGATACTGAACTGCAGGATGAACTGCAGGTGTGCTGGAGTTCACATGCCTTAAATTTACTCTACAACCCCCTTCTCGTAGTACAGTACACTATAAAATACAGTACACATGATACAGTGTGCCACAGGAGAGTAGAAAAGACCCATCGGCCATAAATCTGACACTGTTCACCTTTATCAGCGATCTCATCATGGTTTTACGACATCCGCAGAGGAGGGCACCCAAAGCAGCATCTATAAACATGTAGGAGAAGTGCAGACTTGCAGTGCGACTTTAATGATGCTAACAGGCCTGAATGCCAACGTGAGGGTTAAAATGTCAGAAGAGGTATGGTAAATTTACAGACTGAAGCACCGTCCCATTTGTCTTCTCATAAGACGATGACACAAAGGATGATGCAGTCGGCATTCAGCAGCTCTTTGAGGATTTCAAAAAACAAAAGAGCTTACAAATCTCCTGAAGCATCAGAGCGTCGGGGGGAAACAAGGCAGGTGTGTGTGTGTGTGTGTGTTACCCGCGAGCAGATATTCACAGCTGCTTCATCACAGGACCGGAGGAAGCACTCCAGTCAGAGTGAGACTATTCTCAGAGACTTTAAACCCACACATGAGAGGAGTTTGAGCTGCTAGAGGAGAGAAAGATATATGACTGGAATATTAATTCCACATCAGAGACAGAGACTGAGCACTTAACGTCATTCTTACGTTTTAGAGGGGAAAAAAAAACAAATACTAAGCGCAGGTTTTCAGCTACACCGTTGAGAGCAACGAGGGTTAACATTAATGAACATTTTTGTTTGGTGTTTTGTAAATTGGCCAAGATGTTAGTAAAGTGGATAAACATTACTGATAAATGTAATGTAATAAAAATGTAATTTTATTTTTAACAGGGGTTTGCTTGTAAAGCTTCAAAAGACTGCCCTCTAGTGGTGGCATGATGCATCATCTGACAAAGAATAAAAAAAAAAGGGTATCACTTTATTTTAAGGGTCCCTTTAATGCATTTTGTTGAATTTAAGTTACACTGCATCATGCCAACAAATCTTTTATTAGAATATAAGTATCCTTGACTGTTAGGTTGGGGTTAGGGTTAGTATAAGTTGTCATGTACTTGCAAAGTTTCTTGGAGTCAGTGTTAGAGCCATAAAAAACACTAAGAGATGTGTATTATTTTTCTACAATATTATATCATTTGTATTGAGATATGTAGTTATTTTTATTTGATACAGCATTAGATTTGTATATTTTGTGACATTATATTACGTACATGCTGTTTTATATGTTAACTAATGTCAAGCATCAGATGTATGCATAAGCAACTTGAAAAAGATTTTAAAAAGTAGAAAGGGGCTTGATGGTAGACAGTGTTTTGACCATTCTTCTAAAACCATGTTTAAACTGAAGCTTGGAAAAGTGTAAATAGTTCATACGTTTTTTTGTTTTTGTATCCTGACAATTAAGTAACTGTTAAATTGCAAGTTTGTGGTTTTACATGCCAAATCCTTTGTGCCGAGTCCCTATTGAAATAACTATTGAGAGAACTGGGAGGAATAGATAGCCATTATAGTCAGTTTGTAACGTTTGTTGAAGGAGCAGTATCAGCAGATATTAAGCAGACAGTCTGCTATTACCCAAATGAGAATTATTTGGGGACCAAAAAAATAAATAAAATAAACTATAGAGACGATCAAAATAAGGTCTTACAAATTTTTTTTTACTGAATATATATATATATATATATATATATATATATATATATATATATATATATATATATATATATATATATATATATATATATATATATACATACATACATACATACATAAATTATTTCTTTTTTATACATATGTTTTTACAGGAAGTAACGTATTGATTTAAACATTTTAAAAGCAGAAAAACTACATTTTCATAGAAAGAATACTCAAAATTATTATTTGCAACAATATATCTGAATTTCTGTTAAAAGTAGCCTTATTTGTTCAGCAAAAATTACTTCAAAAAACTATTTAAAAGTCATTGTCTAACATTTGACTGACTACATATGAGTAGTATTACATGAAGATATTTATGTCATTATTGAAAATTCAGGCATGTAGGTTGTGGGGGTTTGGAAGACCCACCCTTCACTGCCAAAGGTCTAGAATTTGTTCCATACATGAGCTCATTTGTCCAACTCTGACTGCGATGCCAACATGGTCAAAATGACCCATCAATAAAGACTTTAAGACCAAATCCTCTGTTGTCTGTCGCTTCGGTGTGACGTCAGCTAATCAAACAAATATTCATCAAATATTTCTCATGTGTCCAACATCCAGCTGTGCAAGAGAACATACAATCTGACGTAGTCTTCTTTCACTACTCATTTCATTTTCTTGTTGGCTTAGTCACTTAATTAATCCTGGGTCGCCACAGTGGAATGAACCGCCAACTTATCCCTTCCAGCCGCAACCTATCTCTGGGAAATATCAACACAAACACACTAATACACTACGGACAATTTAGCCTACCCAATTCACCTGTACCGTATGTCTTTGGACTGTGGGGGAAACCGGAGCACCCGGAGGAAACCCAAGCAAACGCAGAGAGAACATGCAAACTCCACACAGAAACACCAACTGAGCCGAGGCTCAAACCAGCAACCTTCTTGCTGTGAGGCGACAGCACTATCTACTGCATCGCCCCTCTTTCACTATTGTATTTTTTTTAAATAGAGAAAACATTTACAAGTAACTTTAATTGTAAATCTTGAAGCTTATTCTTGAAACCAAAAATAAGCAATAAAAAGATTTGAAGCACCAAAAAGTGACCAATATTACAATCGATATTGAATACTATTTTGGCTAAAATAGTCAAAAAATGTGGTTATGAAGACCATCCGATAGCTAATTCAGAACAGTGCTCAAAATGTCACTAAAAATGTCATAAAAGAAAATGTAATTTTCTTAAATAGAAAATAAATGAAATATTTAAAATAAATTAAATAGAAAATGAGCAAAACGGTCCACTTTTTGAGAAAAAAGAAATTCCCCTTTTCCCCTTTAACCAGGCTGGCTACGGGCCTGTCAAGGTAATAATAGCCAGAAAAGCAGATGAATGTGATATGATACAGAGTAAATCAGGATAGTTGTGATAAAAAAATAAAAAAAAAAACATTAATTTTATTACTTTTTTTAAGAGAAGTGGTTGTAAACACTTTATATGGGTTGAATTTAAACAAACAAATTAAGTTGAACAATACTACATTTCATTTTTTTTCTTTAAATTCAGCCCAAATAAATTGATTGCAACAGTTTTGGAAAAATATTTTCGTTTTCAGTGCACTCTCAGGAAAAAAAGATACACAGTGGTAAAAATAATGTTCCATAAGGGAACAGACAGACCTCTTATGATACTATTCTGTACCTTTTATGGTACAACTGGATGAAGGTACACAATTGTTCTCTCATAAAAGGTATAAAAGTGTTAAACAATTCCTTCTTTATTACAATATCTATGGAATTAAATATTACTGAGAAGGCTAAATGATTTTGATGAAATGATGAATAATTTCCACATTAAAACATGAATCATCAATTAAAAATAAAGAAACTCATTCATTCATTCATTTTCTTTTCGGCTTAGTCCCATTAATAAACTGGTGTCGCCACAGCAGAATGAACCACCAATTTCTCCAGCATATGTTTTACGCAGCCCTTCCAGCTTCCATCATTGGGAAACATCCATACACTTTCAGAAATAAAGGTACAGCAGCTGTTACTGGGGCGGTACCTTTTCAAAATTTACATATTTGTATCCAATGAGTCCACAGTGACACCTCAAAAGGAGCATATTAGTTCCCAAATGTACCTAAAAAGTACCTGAGGGTACCATAATTGAGGTACCATTATGGACCCTTTAGGTACAAATATGTACCATTTGGAAAGGTACTGCCTCAGTGACAGCGCCTGTACCCTTATTTCTGAGAGTGAACCCACTCATTCACACACACACTACGGCTAATTTAGCTTACCCAGTTCACCTTTACCACATGATTTTCAACTTGTGGGGAAAGTCAGAGCACCCGGAGGAAAACCACGTGAACACAGGGAGAACATGCAAACTCCACACAAAAATGCCAACTGACCCTGCCGGGACTCGAACCAGCGACCTTCTTGCTGTGAGACGATTGTGCTACCCACTGCACCACCCTGCTACCCTTAAAGAAACTCTTAAACATTAATTATTACGTTCTATAATGCAGTAATACAAAATAAATGGTAAAACATAAAACTTTAGGTATTGTAAACGTAACATTTAAGGCATTTTAAATAAATGTTTGGCAAGCATGTTTGAATCTGTTAATGTACAAAGTGTCTTGTCACTGTGGCAGTACCTTTATGGATCAGATTTGTACCTTTGATGAAGGTACAATATTGTATCTGCAGGTTTTAAAAAGCAGGTACACTTTAGTGTCTCATGGTACAAATCATGTCCTTAAAGATACAAACTAAATGATAAAAATTTGTTTCTTTGTCTTGAGGTAAAATTCTGTTCCATAAGAAGTACTGCTCCGGTGACAAGGGTTTGTACCTACTTGTACCAATTTTTCTGAGAGTGAGTAGAATAGGATCCAGTCTATATTTTTCTGATCATGTGCTTTCAGTAAACTCAGTGCTTCTGAATGTCCACAAAGAGTGTGTCACTGTCTCCATGGATATCAACAGAAACCCTGCGAATTTGAGGAATGTTTCCTGCTGTGCAGGTCGTAAAAGAGAGTGTTTTCTGATGAACTGTATGGTCGGCTGTTCAGTGAGATGCTCTTTCAGGACAGAGTTGGACTGACAGACAGAAAGAGAGTCCTTGAACATTTCCAAGCTCTATGGTTACATGACTTTAAAAGGAGAATTGATTTGCAGACTCTTTACTTTTATTTTTAAGAGTCCACGTACTACCACTAGGTGTTGCTCTTGCTTATTTTGTAGCCCTGCACTGCTTTATTATATACTTCAGAAAGTAATTAGAAGTGTTATTACTGAATCGTTCCCGTGCACCTTTTCTAATATCAGAATATCAGAATGCTTATCAGAATGGTTATGAAATATTTATCACATCGTTTAGTGACCTTAGCTAACATATTAGTACAAATATCTGGCAGCAGAGCAGATATTACAACTGTTCTCTCCATGATTAGTGATGTTATCAGACTTCAAGCTGGAAACACGTAGCAAACTAATAGAGTGTTTCAGGAAAAGTGGAAGATATCAAGTTTATAATCTCAGCCAGAACAGGCAAGTGGACTGGGGACGCTTTCCGAAAATAAATGACGAGTTAATGGTCAGTAACAAGAATACACAAAGCTGAAATTTCAGCATCATTACTTCAGCCTTCAGTGCCACATGATCCTTTAGAAATGATCGTAATATGCTCATTTGGTTAAATATTTATTATTAACGATGTTAAAAATTTTGTTTATGAAAATTATATTAAGGAAATGATAATTAGCATTGTAGATGTGTTCAGTTTGATGCACCCTTGCTGAATAAAAGTATTATTTTATTTGCGAAATATACAAAAATACATTAAAAGAAATATTGTTTGCCATTTGTTCAAACTACTTATTTAAAATTACCTGAACAATATCATTATTGATTGAGATTTATTTGGGAACAACGTAATTGTTTTATGTTCAATCCGCTTAAATGTGTAAAAACTGATAGGTTAACTTAATTCCTTCATGTTGTCCCAAAAGAAATCGACAGGGTGGAATTGTAATTTAACAAATAAACACAAATCTTTCAACAGTACTGTTTAAAATGGATTAAGGTACTTGTAGGAGTGTTTTGATACTAATACTAGGATAAAGTGCGATTTTGATGGATTAAGATCATTAATCACCATAATGTTATGTTCTGATAAGTCATGATTCATGTCATACATTGACTGGACATTTCATGCCTAATTAGTTCCATGAAAAAATGTATTATATATGTTATTCTTTTATGGTAGCTGGACCAAATCGGTTATTATAGCTGGTCCAAGCTGATGACGATATTGGATCACGATGAACCTTAAGCTGATCTAATGTGTAAAACAGTATCATACAAACTTTAACCAGTAATAATCCAGCTACAACGACCCAAAAACTACTTAACCACTGTAAAAAGTTTATTCTAATTCAGATAGTTCTAAGGTTGCAGCAAACATGTAACATACACCAACATTTTTGGTCAGTTTGACCCCGGAACACACTGATTTTAATGCTCTAAAAGACAAAAGACCACTCCTTTCTAATTACACTCCAAACAAATGTTGATTTTTCAAACAAAGCTTAACATGTATCTCCTAAGGGCCGTTCTTCATACCTTGCTGAAATAATCTAAGATGATTTGAAAGATCCTGGATCTTTTAATCTTGATAACTGATCTCTGGCTAATTTGGTTCTTTAAACAAGTTCATGAATCAGGTTAAAATGTCTGGATGAACTGATCTGAGATCGCGGCGTGTGTTGTGAAGGACAGCTCTATCGATCCTCAAAATCATTATAAGCAATGCAACAATTGGCTGACGGCACAGCAGCGTAATGACATCATCTAATTAATATTTAATTATCTGTGAGCAAAAATACATAAAATTCATAGTAAACGATTTGTTAAATATGATACGCTATAACTATTCACATTTGTTGTTGAGGCTTTACAAGAGTATTTACTTCGTTTTACATTTTGAGCAGATTAAATCAACGTAACAACTGGCTTTTTTTAACCAATTCTGCATCAAAAAACAATTTTGATATTGGTGAAGGTGTCTGAAACTTTTGCGAAGTATCAAATCACCGGCATATTATCTGTCTAAACGTGAATGACTGAATAAATTATTATTCCTTTAAAGAAAATTAATAAATAAACAGTTGATTATTCTCAATTCTCATAGACAAATTGTACTACTAAAGCTGAATCTGTACCTTAAAATAGTACGTGTTTGTATCTAAAAAGTCCATACTGATGTTCTCTTTAAACCCCTTGGGGAGAGAACACCCCCTGTGACAGTTTTTGTGCTTTTATTTTGAAGTGCAGTCTGCATAAGTTTTATTTACATATCTTTTAAATGTATATTTAACTCATATTTATATTTAACTTTTTACCTTTGCTTGAAATGATGATCCGTCTAATCCTGTTTATATGAAATAAGCCTGCTCCCGAGCAGGTTTGAGTTACCAGACCTGTTGCTATGAAAACAACTCTCGGAAGAGTTTTGAAGAACAAAACGATCCTGGATCATGTCAAATCGTCAATAACCAAATCCAGCTAACTGAGTAATCCATGTATGAAGAACAGACCCCTGGACAAATAACTTTTTCAAAACCCCCAACATAACTTCTCAAAATCCCCGTTCTACATTACCTTACTAAACAATCAAGTGAAATGCAATGTTAATTTATAAAACTAACAATAATTACATGTACATTTGTCTAGTTTTATACTGATAACAAAGCTCCTAATACCATCCACAGTCAGTCAGATAAACACGTAAACGTGTCACGTTCTTTCCTTTCATTAACAAACAAGCAGACAATAATGACAGCAGTGAGAAAACACTAGTTGAGAAAGCATCTGCAATATGGATATGTTGTTTTTTAGGCTTTCACAGAAAACGGAAGTCAATAAAGGTCCTGCTTTTTAATATTCAATGCATGTGGTTCACAAACTAACAAAATAAAGCAATACATACATGAATATTTTTAAATGCAGACAATGTACATGCTCAATAATACTATTCTTTTATATTTACAATGACTGTTTGATTTTTAATCATTATAGTTATCATCCTTCTTGTGAACACTACAGTTCAATCATTTATAAAATCATATGTCCATGGATCACAAATCATACAGTAAGTGTCAATTTTCTGAAATTGAGACTTATACTTCACATTTAAGAGAAATAAATAATATTTCCACTGATGTATGGTTTTCTGCGATAGAAAAATGTTTGCAAAATTTGTAATCTAAGGGTCCAAAAATAAATCTACTGTAAATAAAGAAAATTGACTTTTAAACTGTCTAAATGAAGTGCTTAGCAATGCATTTAAATTGTGATATATTTACATCAGGACATTTACAAAGTATCCTCAATAAACATGATCTTTACTAAATATTCTAATGATTTTCCGGATAAAATAAAATAATTTTGACCCATGCTATGTATTTTTGGCTACTGACAATAATTGAAAAAAAAGTATTCATTGGATTTACTAAATGGGGTTCCAAACAATTCATATGGACTGAATTTAGACAAATAAATTACCTTTATTAATGTTCAACTTTGTTTATTTTTAGCCCATATACATTTTTCGCTACCACATTTAGTAAATCCATTCATTCATTCATTCATTTTCTTGTTGGCTTAGTTCCTAAATTAATCTGGGGTCACCACAGCGGAATGAACCGCCAACTCATCCAGCAAGTTTTTACACAGCAGATGCCCTTTTAGCCGCAACCCATCTCTGAGAAACATCCACACACACATTCAAACACACACTCATACACTACGGACAATTTAGCCTACCCAATTCACCTGTATCGCATATCTTTGGACTGTGGGGGAAACTGGAGCACTCAAAGGAAACCCACGCGAACGCAGGGAGAACATGCAAACTCCACACAGAAACACCAACTGAGCCGAGGCTCGAACCAGCCACCCAGCAACCTTCTTGCTGTGAGGCGACAGCACTACCTACTGTTTCGCTTAGTAAATCCAATGAATAATTTTATTTTTTTTTGTCAGTGACGTATGATGGTTTTGTGGTCCAGGATCACATATAAAAAATGGTACATTCTCAGTTTCACTTTTACATCATTTATCAATATACGAACAAAGACGTCATCAACAACATGCTCGGCGTCTGATGATGCTCTTGACATAGATATTGAGTTAAACACCACAGTCTACAGTAAACTGAAATGCAAGGAAGTTGAGCTGTAATGAGAATGAGTTGCAATTCAATTTGATTTTAAATGCTTAAATTTATAACTGCAAGATTAACGAATTTAACAGACTAGCATATGACTCAAATATACCACAAACAATGAATCAGTTATGCTGAAGTCTGCTTTTTAAAATGATTTCTGGAGGACTCACAGGTCGTCCTCTACTCTCGATTAGCGCTTTCCTCACAGCCGAGACACAGATCTCTGATGTGGAACATTAAAGGTGAGCTAAAGCTGTCCACTGAGCAATGAGGTGTATAATAAAGGAAACCCAAAGGGTCTGGAGAAGGTCAAGAGCACCGGCTACCATGGGTGACCAACCGGCACCCTTTCTTATCAGCTTCACCTGCGAAGCATTTCAGTGCAAAAAAAAAAAAACTACAAGACTCCAAAAAGAGAGCAAAAAAGCACATCTCCTCATCAGCAGGAGACCCGAGAGACATCCAGCATGCACTTAGAAGAAACACCAGATGACTGACAGGACCTGTCAGCGGGTATCAGAGAGAACAGCTTAAAGAGAATAAACCAGCTCAGACATTTGCTGGCTTTGCGTGCTATTTGGGTCCAAAAAGTAGAGTTCAAGAGACATGCTTTAGTTTACTTGCTGAGCAATTTTTAATATCAAAATATACGAAAATGCAGGTCACATGGAAAATTATGAATAATCTTAACATGTGCCAATATATTGAGTGTACCAGTATCAAAATTATTTTTGCTGGTTGTTCAAACTGCATATTTAAAATGAGCTGAAACATTTTGACTTAAATTTGTAAAAACTAATAAGCTAGCTTAAAGGGCACCTATGGTGTAAATCAACTTTTGTAAGCTGTTTGGACAGAACTGTGTGTAAATATAGCGTTTCCTCTGTCATATTGAAGTGATATAAACACAATAAGTCTTTTTTTATTTCCTGACATTAAAATAGGGCCCAAATCCCAGTGATTTTAAGGCCCAGCCGCAACGTGACGTAGGAGTGCAGTTTTTCCTGCCCACAGAATTGATTGACAGGTGCCATGTCTCTATAATAACATATACAGTACGTCCACAGAACTTTTTTTTTTTTGCAAAGAAACTGAGATTAAAACATACGTTACAACTCTCTGTGATCAGCTGCACCTCAACAAATAATTTTATAAGTTTAAAACGTTCTTAAAACAGCATGTTTGTGAGAAAGAGTAAAATCGCTATATAATTTTTAACAGCTACAATCACCACGGCCGCATGGTGTTAGTAAATGAGCATGTGTGTGTGTGGTGTGTGTGTACAGCAAATGGCATTAATGTGTGACTCATCATTGCAGAAAGGCTTGAATAACTCCACCACAATTACATCAAATAAACTTACTTGGTATTTTTGACTAGTGAGCTGTATTTCATCTGAGTCTGTCACCGACGACTGTTTATCCGATGTAATGCA
The DNA here is from genome assembly GCF_052040795.2 of Danio rerio. Classification (NCBI taxonomy): domain Eukaryota; kingdom Metazoa; phylum Chordata; class Actinopteri; order Cypriniformes; family Danionidae; genus Danio; species Danio rerio. The sequence goes on along the minus strand of NC_141038.1, from coordinate 10,352,369 downwards.
TGATGAGGAGCAAACCCGCACATAGGAGTGGTGGGCGGGAAAATGCAACTCATTTGCATTTAAAGCCACAGGCTACAAAAACAGCTACAGTATACTCAGACACCAAAACAGGCAGATTCTACATTATATAATAAATAATCTGATGAGTATTTTGAGCTGAAACTGTACAAGCACATTCTGGAGACACCAAAGGCTTATTTTACATCTTGTAAAAGAGGAAAAATAGGTGCCATTTAATTCCTTCATTTTGTCACTACACAAATTGATTGTGAGGAAGCCAAACATTTTAACACTGTATAGGCTATAATGCATAATAAACAACATTCTGCACAGTATTTCAAGTTATAGGATGAGTGATACATTTTATACACTTGTACAGTTTTTTTTTTTTTGAAAAAACAAATGCCATATTTAGCCAGAATAAAATTCTTAAACAAAAAACAAAAACAAAAACATAGTAATATAGCATTCGTTATTGTTTGTCAAAATACTCTTGGAAAACGTAGAATGTGCAAGTGCATATTAAACTACACAATGTTTTTAGGACCTTTTGTGATTTTATGCAGTGCAATTAGTAGATTCACCTCCCCTGAAAGATGAAGTTACTGCTCCAAGTGTGCCTTGAAAGATTATTGACTGTGATTGAGTGGTTCAGTTGGCTCACCAGACAGATTGAGTAAGTCTATTTACACTGGTAAATATCAATTTATCTTTGTTTTCATTGAGCATTCCCAAATACCCATTGCATTTCCAAACTAGTAACCTAACTCTGATGATTTAAATAGGAAAAGAGGTTTATTCATGACCTTTAAACACAGAGCAAGAGTGCTTGTAATCAAATCAGGCAGTGCTGGACTAGCAGACTCTAATTGTCCTTTTAATTTGGTTAATTTAAGAAGAGAACAATTGGTTTTTCTCTAAGAGCTCAATTGTGTCAAATAACTTTGTCCGCTCTACATAAATTAAATAAGAACTTAGTACAATTAGTTCAGTTAGGCCTTTTAGAAATTGTCAGATTGCAGAAAAATCCCTTAAAAAGATTCATTCTCAAAAATGTGCACTTAAGGAAATGAGTAAACGACCGCAAAGCTTTGTTCACACCTCACACAAATCAAATTCGATTTTCAAATCCAATATTTAGAGCTGAATGCCATTTTCCAGGTGATTAAATTTAGATACTATAGTCAGAGTCTGCTGAATGTACAGCAGTTGCTATGGTAGCTATGATATAAGCGCCAACTGTCACTGTGGGGAGAGAAAGCAAAACAAGTTTTGCTGCTGCTTATGTCTCTGATGACATTTCACTGCAGAACTCAAAGTGCATGAGACAACTGGAATGAGTCATTTTATGCATTCATGCTGCATCCAAAACCGCCGATCCGTTAACTAATTTATGATTAACTAAACAGTAAATATTGATTATTTGCTGCACGAGGCAGGCCAGATGAAAATTAATGCACTTAAACACTGCTCCACATAATACTGCAGCCCAGGCTCATTGGTAATACATGCCTACATATTTTGCAGAATATAAAATATGTTGTTCTGGTGTGTTTAATTGCACATACAATTGAGTTGAGGGGTGGGGGTGTTGTAGAGATCATCTAGAATAGTTCAAGTTCTCATGTTCACCCCATGTTCGCGTTTTCCTCCAGGTGCTCGGGTTTCCCCCACAATCCAAAGACATGCGCTAGGTGAAGTGGGTGCACAAAATTGACTGACATATAAGTGTGTGTGTGTGTGTGAATGCGAGAGTGTGTATGGGTGTGTATAAGTTTCCTAGTACTGGATTGCAGCTGGAAGGACATCCGCTGAGTAAAACAAATGTAATGTAATGTGTATTTATATAGTGCATTTATTGTGTAGGGCCATACACCCAAAGCACTTCACAATCATGAGGGGGGGGGGGGGGGGGGTCTCTTCACACTACCACCAGTGTGCAGCATCCACTTGTATGATGCAACGGCAGCCACAGGACAACAGTGCCAGTGTGCTCTCCACACACCAGTGGAGTGGAGAGACAGTGATGGAGCCAATTCGGTGGATGGGGATGATTGGTAGGACTTGACGATTGAGGGACTTTGGCCAGGACACCAAGGTTACACACTTACTCTTTACCAGAAGTGCCATGGGATTTTTAATGACCACAGAGAGTCAGGACCTCGGTTTAATGTCTCATCCGAAAGACGGCGCCCACTGACAGTATAATTTTTTCTTCACTTTAACTGGGGCAGTAGGACTCACATAGACCACAGGTTGAGTGCCCCCTGCTGGCCTCTCTAACACCACTTCCAACAGCAACAAAGTTTTCCCATGAGGTCTACCATCCAGGTATTGACCAGGATCAGCCCTGCTTAGCTTCAGTGAGTAACCGGTCTTGGGCTGCAGGGGGATTTGGCTGTGGCCTTAATGCTGGAATAGTTGTCGGTTCATTCCACTGTGGTGACCCCTGATAAATAATGGACTAAGCCGAAGGAAAATCAATGAATGAACACATCTGTATTGATCTTTTTGCAGATTTCAGTCAAGGAGAACCAAAATAAGTTTTATTCTGTCTGTCTGAGCCGCAGACAGGCTACAAGCAAATCATATTATGATGCACCTAATAGACATAGTGTCACAAAATGATACTGCGACATTTTAATTTTCCTCTGTCCGCTGCAGTAATTTCATATGACACGATGCTTTGAAAATGGCTTTGTATCTCATTGCACTCAAATCTGTGCAGCCATGCTACGTTGACTTTTATGAGATTCATAACTCTCCTCTTCAATGACATAACGATTACTGCAACAAGCATGAGAGGCAATGCATTTGATTATGCTGCGTAAAGTCAAAGATTGCATGTAATCTTATATTTTGAGAAAATATTTTCATGGTGTAACATTTATAACACACTGCTGAAGTGTGTTTGTCAGCTGTTGTGCACATTCTACACATTTAATCGATTCAGACCAGTCCTGTATGCTCTCACCTGACATTTCTAATCCGCCCGTGGCTCTGATCAGCCACCAGGCCACTCGAATCCATCTAAAAGTGTTTAATCCACTTCTCTGCACACAACTTCGGTTTCAGATCCTCTTTACATTGAATCACTAAAGGGCCACATCTATAATTCATTAACGGCTGAACCGGGTAAGCATCGGCAAGCATTAGTTTGAAATGGATGAATGTGTTTGGAGAAACTTTGCTTATATAGTCCTCAACTAATTACCACAATCGGCACTGCAATAAAGTGAATTTAAAAAGACCTGTTCAGCATCCAAATAGCACTTCAGCGTAGAGAGGATGCAAGATATACACTTAAGATTTTCGACCGGATATATTTGTGTCCACATGAGTTAGAGCTTTTTTTAATGGAGTTTTAAGATATCAGTGATCAATCAATCATGATGTTCCCCTTCACCATCACCTCTACAGCAGATCCCATTTAGATTAGCAGGAGGCAGAAGGCGAGAGTGTGAGATTGACAAGGCCAGGCTGCTTTATCTAATGTCCGTTAAAAAAAACAAAAAAAAAGAGGCGAGGAGCAACAGCCTGAGGTGTTTCAGGACATGTTCTCATTGTCTGGTGAAAGAAGAGAAGCTGCAGACTTCCGATTGAAGAGGCAAAGCCAAACGTGGCTCATTGAATTGCACTGTAGCATCTCCAGCTTTATTCACCTCAAGAGAACTGTCAAAAATATATACTGAACTTATTTTGCTGTTCTTGCACTATTATTCGATTTGCATTTTAATGTTGAAGTGAGCACCAGTAGCATCTCCAAATGGAATAGTAAAATATATATATATATATATATATTTTTTTTATTGACTTCTTTTTCCCTATATGCCATGTAATAAAAAATTCATACGATATACTTTATTACATAAGTTTCTTATGTCTCTTGAAATTGACTGTTTAAAAATAGCCAAACACATTCATGGAGTTTGTCAGCACATTAATATATACAAATTTAAAATAATCAATCAATCAATCAATATATCTATCTATCTATCTATCTATCGATCGATCAATCTATCTATCTATCTTAGTGGTGTGAATTTGATCTCGCGATTCGGTTTGGTTTCGATTATCATTTCATCGATTCGGTTAAATTTGATATCTCAGTGCATCACAGTGCATTGACGATGCTTTCCATCTACAAGTTGATATTTTATTTCACAGCACAACAATTCTAATATTAAAAAGTATAATTTATAAATATATTTATATATTCTTTGTAATACAATTTTGTCCTTTAACAAAATCTATCAGATATATGAATTTTACCTTAACTTTACCTGCTCAAAGAAAACTTTTTTTAATGTATCAAGTACAAGTACATGCATAGAACAACATGCGTATTCATAGGAAATAGACAAATATTATCCAATAATACAATAATATTATTGATTTTTGAGCATTGTCATGGAGTTCTAAAATTCTTGTGATCGGTCATTGTATTCACCCGCTCAAAAGGTTGCAATTGGCTCTAGCGCAGTTCACCAAACAACAATGCGGCCACTGATAAATGGCTGTGTTGATCAGAGCTGATCTATGACAGACGTGGTGGAGAAAACTCACTCTGCAGAAACTCTCCTGTCTGAATCCACAAGTATTGCAGTAAAAGCCGAGAGAGGAGAGAAAATTTTACCTCACGGACGTGCCAGCAGGTCAAAGGGTCCACAGTGTGTGTGTGAGAGAAGCAGAACTGAAGTTTACAGATTTTATTTTCTCTATAACAGTGAAATAGCTGTTTCCGGGTTCTGTTTTAACTTTAGTGTTAGTGAAAGACTGTCCAGCAAACTCACAAGCAGTGAATTGTTCACAGATTCTGTGTTTTTATGTTGGAGCACTTTAATTACTTGCCCTCACCTTCATTCATTCATTTTCTTGTCGGCTTAGTTCCTTTATTAATCCGGGGTCGCCATAGCGGAATAAACCGCCACCTTATCCAGCAAGTTTTTATGCAGCAGATGCCCTTCCAGCTGCAACCCATCTCTGGGAAACTGCCCTCACCTTATTTCACCATAATATTCTACTACGACATAGCGCATATTAGATAATGACATCAGTAAGTAATAACCGGTTATGATCTATTACTGAATTGACAGCATCTTCATCTTTATTGAAGAAACAATAAACTTTTACACCCCTAATATATATATATATATATATATATATATATATATATATATATATATATATATATATATATATATATATATATATATATATATATATGTGTGTGTGTGTGTGTGTGTGTGTGTGTGTGTGTGTGTGTGTGTGTGTGTGTGTGTGTGTGTGTGTGTGTGTGTTGGTTTGTTGCACATAATTAAACCGGACATTTCTTTTCTTTAACAAATATTATTAAAAATATTCCAGATTTTTTTTATACTATTGTAAATAACAATAACATTTAGCTCATACACAAATCCACTATATGGTCATACAATGACATAAAAAATATCATTTGTCAGAAAAAAAATTATTGTCTATTTACATTTGGTTTGAAAAAAAAAAACATTTTACAAAAACTGTAATTGTTCTATTACTTATATCTTCTAACAATATACTCAAAACATTTTAGAAATGTTGCATTTACATACTGAGCAATGGTCGAAAGAGTTTGCAAACACAATGCAAACACATTAGGAAAATGCGTTGCAAGAAAATGCAAATGGAATGGAACACAACAAAAATGTTTCAAGGGGACCCAGAAACGTAACGGACCTGGCTATTTAGGTTGTGGTCATGGTTATTTAGGCTAATAATATACAAAAAACAAGGGAATTGTGTAATCATGGAATTGTGTAATCAGGATGTTAAAATAAGCAAATAAGCACTTCACTAAGCATTAGTTATGGTACAATAAGCAAATCCCAGCCAGGTCCGTCAAGTTTTTAGATGTCCTTGAAACATTTCCATTGTGTTCCTTGCATCTTGCATGCATTGAGAGAAAATGCAAGCGTTTTCTTAATTTGTTTGCATTGTGAGGATTTGCAATATGTATGCTGTCAAACTGATGAATACTTTTTTTAGTTTGGTGGTGTTTTTTGTAGTTGCATGTGTCTTCTTAAAGTGCACCACGTTAAGCTTGCTTGGTCACCATACAATACAGATGTTTGTTGGAACAATGGATTCAGGAACCACAGAATTGCTATATTTGTAATGATGGAAATTGCTATTTTATTTGCCTAACAAAGGTCTTGGGAAGTGCATACCTGCTTATTTTAACATGAACACTAACTTGGACTGATTTGTAAATGCATTAATCTACTGGATCCTTTTACTGAAAAGCTTCCATTAGTTTAAGATGATCTGATCCAAACAGAGAAGCAAAAAACTGCTGCCTTTGACATCACAATAGGGAACAACCCAACAAAAAGATATAAAAACGCCATGAGGAAAGTATATCAACTTAAAAATGAGTCACAAAGCAATGCCCTGTATTACATTTTATCCCCCCATGGTGTTCAAGACTGCACTGCTCATACTGCCTAATAGTTTTCTTATTGCTCTAAATGTATGTTAGTGTTTATACCTACGTTAATGTAAGTAGGTCACTTACATAATACACAGACTCCCCTATAATTCAATGCAGCATCTGCCGAGAATATAAACCTACATCTCACGAAATGACTCCTATAGCGTAATAACGTAATTGTGTCCAAGTCCACTCAGTATGCACATTCTCTCCCAGCAAATGAAACGCAGAAATGATCAAAACACCCTCTTTTCATGGGGAAATGCTGGAATACATTACGTAGATCAGAGCTTTCGGATGACCAAAGCACTGGGCATGCAGGTATCATTTTCACAGGTGCATCAGATGTTTTATAGTAATAATGCGCTTTGGTGTGTGGACACAGATAATGCAAAACCAAAAACAACAGAAACTCATAATGCTAATATAGTCACAATTGCTGCTATTCAGGACACCTTACGAGTCCCACACCTGCAGAATTTCCAGCTCTGTGTAGACATCATCAGCCGGCAACAAAAAAAAAAAAAAAAGAGCTATTTATTTTATGGATATGAGTGGCTACTCTTCTATACAAAGACACTGCATGGATCCCAACAACAATATTAGCGTCCCGGCTTCATGGGCAAGACAAAACACAACCCTTGAGGGTCTTTCAATTTGAATGGAGAAAAATAGGAAACGGAGAGAGCGCAGAATTGGTTTACAGAAGGTAAGTGTCCGTATTAATTAATGGCCGATGTGGAACTCTCCTGTTTAGCACATCACAGGCTTGTGTTTCACTGTCACGGCTTTGATTAGCCCTGGTAATGAATTAATGTGAGCCCACATTAAAATGGCTGGGTTGTTCAGGTCACGAATAATGTGTGGACACAACAGGAAAACGATACACTGGAACAGAGTGTATTAAATCATTTCACAGATGCTTCCCCAGAATTTAAGCTGAAAAGTAGTTTGGGATGTTTGATAAGGCTAGAATTAATATGTGGACATGATGTACACTAATGAAACTTCTTTTCAAAGAAAAAGTTTAATAAGATTCATTCAATTTCTTTTCGGCTTAGTCCCTTTATTAATCTGGGGTTGCCACAGTGGAATGAACTGCCAACTTGTCCGGCATATGTTTAACGCAGAGGATGCATTTCCATCTGCAACCCATCACTAAGAAATACCCATACACTCTTATTCACACACATACACTATGGACAATTTAGCCTACTCGATTCACCTATAGCGCATGTTTTTGGACCGTGGGGGAAATCGGTGACCCCTGTGGTGTGGTGTGTGCTGACCCCTGGTAAATAGGGGATTAGGCTGAAGGAAAATGAATCAGTAAATAAAAATGAATAAATGAATGAGTTATGTCTGGTGATGTGTGCAGAGAAATTAGCTGGCAGCTAGCTCTTTGCAATTCCTTCATGGTCGCCCACGGAATCTAAGCAGGGCTTGTAGACCACACGGGTAAAGGCTGATTTATACTTCTGTGTTAAGCGCACGAGTAAGCTACGGCGCAGCCTACACGTCGCCGCATAGCCCTACGCCATGGCCATCGCTGACGTGCACCTCTCAAAAAATGTAACTACATGTCGCAACGACGCGTAGCGCAAGCTCTTTGATTGGTTGGCCTGGTAGCGCTGACGAGTCTGGGCGCCAGAGTGCCGTGCAAGCCTGATGGAGCAATTGTTTACAAGTGTGGAGTCCCGTGAAGGAGCTCCGGATAGAAAGTTTTGTTTTGTGTTTACCTCATGGTTAAAGTTGTTGCACGTCTGCCAGTTCCTGCCACAAAATGAGCGAGTATGAGCCACTTGTACATTCAGGAAGCATTCAGAAAAAACTAAATACCAGCGAAGAAACGACACCAAGGAACATTAACACTTCACTGCCCACTAGCGTTTCGGAAGTGTTAATGCAGACCAACAGAGACAGCTACGCACGTTGCATGCGCCAAGGGTTACGCCGGTTACTTGACACAGAAGTATAAACCAGGCTTCAGCCAGGTTGCCGGAAGTGGTGTTAGTGAGACCTGCAGAGGGCGCTTAACCTGCGGTCTCTGAGGGTCTTAATGCCCCAGTATATTAATAGAGACTATACTGCTGACTGAGCACCATCTTTTGGATGAGATGTAAAAAAAAAACAAGGTCCTGACTCTCTGTTGTCATTTAACCCCGGCAACCTGCCCAAATTTGCCCACTGGCCTCTGTCCATCATGGCCTCCTAACCATCCCCATAATATAATTGGCTTCATCACTCTGTCTCCAGCAATCAGCTGGTGTGTGATGTGCGGTCTGGTGCAATATGGTTGCTGTCGCGTAATTCAGGTGGATGCTGCACACTAGTGGTGGAAAAAGAGATTGGATGTCTAAAGCGCTTTGAGTGCCTAGAAAAGCGCTATATAAAATGTAAGGAATTATTATTGTTATTATTATTAATATTAATTAATAATGGTGAGGATCCAAGTGCAGTTTTTCCAGGTTTATTTGCAGTTTAAAATGTATCCTTTTTATTTTTTAAATAACTACCAAATTATGTTTACAAGGACAAGGAATTTTGACAGAATTTGCTATAATTTTTTTTTTCAAAAGAAAGTCATATTTGTTTTATTAGGTACAACCTAATTTGTTTATGTGCAATCTACATAAATGTATTTATTTATTTATTCATAAAGTGTTAAGTTAACTTAATTTGTGTTGGAACAACATTAATGAATTGTGTGGAACCCTGCATTTTTTACAGTGTAGCACAGTTCGGGAAGCACACACACTGTTAGTTTAAAACTAGATTAAATACGCATCTCTTTGCATTAGCATACACATAAAACACAAATGCTTTTGAAATCCAAATCCACTAAAGGATTGTTTGTCTGCATTACTTAGGGCACTTTAATTTGACAGCATCTGCGCTTATGTTAATCCGTATTTAACATTCAAAAGGTTTCCATAATCCTGGACCAGGCTGTATCCTGTACAGATGCTGTGGTCATGGAGGAGTGGAGAGCATGAGATTGGTTCCTGAAAGTCCCCAGTGACAGATGAGTCTCTGCACTGATCAAGTGGGCCAGCCTGAACACCCGCCGATAACCTACTCACACCTGCAACTTCTTCACAATGGACGACCAGCTTTCTCCAGCATCCGGTGCCTAGACAACAGCTCTGCACAGAACGTTTGGACAGAGGAGAAATGGTCGTTCCCAACTGAGCCTGGTTCTCCCAAGGTATTTTCCTTTACTTTTGTCAATTGGTGAAGCATAGTTTCTCGCCGCTGGCTTGGTTCGGACTTGTGGAGTTGTACATCAATGGATTTTCTCATCATTGTTTGGACTTTCAGCAGTGAAAATTTAAACCACACTTAACTAAACTGAACTTCAACTCTGAAAACTGGACCGATGCAGTTTCAATGTACTATGTGTAGCTGCATTGACACAATCTACATTGTAAATGTTGTGAATGTTTATGAATGCTACCTTAATGTACAAGTAGCTAAAACTCGCTTATTCAGAAGCGAGAACCAGCAGACATGCAACAACTTTAATCATAAGGTAAACACCAACTCACCCATCACAGATCTTGCGTTACACATGTAGTTACATTTCTCGAGAGGCGCACCAACGTCGGCCCCAACAAGGGGTATGCAACTTCGCATGCACTTGATGCAGAAGTATAAATTAGCATTAAATTGCCTATTTAGAGTAAGTAGCCCAGCAAAGAGTACAAATGAAAATACATTAACAATTCAAAATGACATATAAAACTGTAGGTTTATATACACAAAAATAAATAAAAAACAACGGACAGGTGTGAAGCAAATTAGAAACCATGGAAATGACCTCAGAAAACAAATGCCAAGCAAATCCATGATCTAAAAACTAAACACAACCTGCATAAGACAATTGTTTTTTAGTATCCACGCAATCACATAGCAATGTCCTAACAATCACCTCTTAGCCATTGTTTTTTGCATGTTTTAGTGTTCACAAATAGATTACATCAAAAAGAGCATGAGTGATCTTGACAAACTATACATCAGTCTAAAGCTACAACTCTCGAGTAGCCATTGTAGCTAGTTGTTTTGTAATGGGAAGCTTATGAAGAATGTATTTGCTAAATTTGTGTAAGTTGTACACTAAATATAGCAACTGCATAACAACATGCTAAAAATCGTATATAGTAGAAACGCCCTGATGACCACAGGTTGATAGGCAGGCCAAGAAAGATTTGATTTTACAACATTGTGCATGTTTAGTTTCTCTCACAAACATGAAACTGAATATTTCTATGCAACCCTGCTTCTAATTAGTTCATTAAAAACAGAATCACATTAGTCTGACTTCACGCCTGCAAGCTGGCTCGCGTTTTATCAGAACAGGGGCAAAGAAGAGTTCAGGAGGGCTGAACAATAAGCTGGTGTAAATTAAACAACCATGAAAACAAATTACAGCGACGGATTGTGAAAGAAAAGACCAGGAATGACTTCATTGTATGTGTAATGGCATAAAAGAGCACGACTTTTTAACAAAACTGTTTGGTGGAATAGAAATAAACTGATTATTTGATGTCCTGTGGTTTTGAAAATTGGTCGTCAAGGTGTCTGTGCATGTTACATTTTGCCAGTTTTTCCATTTTCATTATAAAAACAATGTAAAATTGCTCAGCATTAGCCCCTCTAGACAGCACTATATTTTTCTGATTGGATTAGTTAAATTTGTATACAGTGAAGATCAAGACTGGAAACCTTACATTTCAATAAATTAATATATAGGCATGTATAGATGGATGGGTGAATGAATGTATGGAACTAAAGAGATGGATAAATGGAAATTGTTTCCATAATGCTTCCCACTATAAATAAAAAACTAACTAAATGGACAGACGGACGGACGGACGGATAAAAAGAACAGTAGATGAATGGATAGATGAAACCAAAGAGATGGATGATTGAAAATAACAAATAGAAAAATAAAGAGTTTTGCACATGATTTCCACTATAAATATACAAATAATTAATTGGATGGATGGATGAATGGAGATATATAGATGGATGAAACAAAAAATGGGTAAATGAAAATAAAGAGAAAAGGTTTTTCACTTGTTTCCAACTATAAATATACAAATAATTAAATATATGGATGGATGGATGAAAAGAACAGTAGATGAATGGAATAACAAACAGAAAGAGAAAGATTTTGGATATTGTTTCCAAAATGTTTTCCAGTATAAATATTCAAACAAATAGACGGATATATAGATGGATGGACCGATGGATGGAGATTTAGATGGATGGATCGATCCAGAGAAATGGGTGACTGAAAATAACAGAGAAAGTTTTTCACTTTTTTCCCCCACTATAAATATACAAATAATTAAACATATGGATGGATGGATGGATGGGTGGATGGACAGAAAGAACAGTAGATGAATCGATGGTTGGATGGAAACCAAAGAGATGGATGAATGGAAATAACAAACAGAGAGAAAGAAAGAGATTTTCACTTCGTTCCTAATAAACATACAAATAATGAAAGATACGGATGAATGGATGGATGGATGGATAGAACAGTAAATGGATAGATGGATGAAACCAAAGAGATGGATGAATGGAAATAATAAACTGAAAACAAAAGAGTTTTCACTTGTTTCCCACTATAAATATTGAAATACTCATTTATATAAATGGATGGATGGATATATAGAAAAAAACAGAGAGAAAGAAATAGTTCTCCCTTGTTTTCCAATAGAAAAAAAATAATGAAAGATATGGATTGATTGCTGGGTGGATGAAGGGAAGAAAAGAACAGCAGTTGAATGGATTGAAAAAGCCAAAGAGAGATGGATGAATAAGAGAAACAAAATGAGAGAAATAAGGTTTTCACTCGTTTCCCATTATAAATATACAAATAATGATTGATATGGACAGATATATAAATGGACAACAGATGCATATGAACACTAATACCATCTGAATAGTGCTTTAATAATGAATGCCAACTGACAGTGATCAAGGTGCAAACAAATGAGCCTCAGAGCAGCTCATTAAGCCAATAGAACTACAGCATGGGCCAATTATTGTTCATCTCTCCTTATATACCCAAACAAACAGCCCCATTTGCATATTGTTTAATGGATTGTTTGAGTAAAAGCAGCAATGGATAAAAGCCATTACTCCCCACCTATACCATTTACCCCTCATAATCGCACTGCAAACGTGTCCCCAGATGTAATTCTTAGCTGTCAAAAGTATAAATTGCCAAGCCTTGGGGCTTGGTGTTAAACAGCAGGTGGGTTGCTTCTGGATGTATTAGTGAGTTTTACTGTTCTCTCAGCTGAAATGAATATGTGCTTTCTGTGAGTGACCTTGGATGTTATAAATCACCAAAAGTACAAGGAATTCCTTGAACAAAGGCAAATATACTGAAATAACATTGGTGCCAAAACAAAAAACACACAAACCTACAATAACAGAGGCTATTTTGCTGCATTTAACATGTTGGCCAGCACTCACTTTTGGTGATTTACAATTAGCTTACATTAAATAGCAACAGTTCTTGACCCCATGCAGTGAGCTACATAGAAATTTTAATGCTAAAAAATATGAAAAGTTATAAAAGTAATGAGAATAAAACATTGTACCGTGTTCAATATTTATTTTTTCATATACAAAAAATGTATGTAATAACTTAGCAACTTAGCCAAGTGTCTTATGAGTTTGATTTGTGCACAGCTGTGGTGCAGTGAGGGGTTTGCGTCTTTAAAAGTCACGTCTCCCTTTCAGTTTCGGGCTTTGGCGCGTTTTGCACTTACACTACAAACGTACCGCACCAAAGCCCAAGTGAACCGCGCTCAGGCCCACCTCTTCCAACCGGGCCATACCTGTCAACCCTCACGTTTTTCCCGGGATTCTCCCGTATTTTACTGTTCTATCCTGCTATCATCCCGTAAAGGTATTTTCCCGTATTTCTCCCGTATTTTCAGTCTTTCTCTAAACAGCCGAGCCTCCATATACGCAACCCATACTGCCGGACCACCAGGGGTCGCCCCATGCTCTAAAACGTGAGTCTTCTGTGCTTTCGCTTTGTTTAGGAATGAAAACACTTATAAATAAATACTAGAAAAACGACGCGATTCCATTTCCTTTTGATTAAAGGGGCCGTCGCCCATCCTATACAATCCTCAAAACAGTCATACTCATATAATGGTGCATGATTGTCAGCTGACGTGCTCCATAGTAATAAACAGATGCTGTTTCCCAAACAGATTCTGTACACGCGATTTGAAGCGGAGAGAAAAAAGTCTGGCTTTTGGGTGCGTGTTTAAACAGACATACACACATAATTAATTATAATAACATATAAGGATGTCAATCTTGGTGGGTTTTTTTTTTCCCAAACACAACTAATTTAGTCTTAAATGAGCATAAAATTTAAGGAAAACAGTTGAATGCTTTCATTATAACGTTAGATGCGTGCATTTTTAAAGTGACACCTGTTATTTAATGTAATAAAAAAAATCCTAATAAATGAGAGATTCATTCGTTGCTCTTTAATCAGAATGTATAAGTTATACAGTGGAGAAACGGCTAATGAGATTTGATAGCTTGATTCTGTTTCATTATAATAGCTTTTTATTTTGATAAGCTGAACTGTTTGCTAATGTATTTGCTGCTAATCTATATATTTATTTTTCTTTTGTTAACAATAAAACATAGATTTTTAAAACATATTACTGAATATTTAACTGTTTATTTACAATTAAACAGCTCCAAATCAACATATTTAGTATTTTGGGGATTTTTTTAAGGTGGGGTGGTGGGGGTTGGGGAAATCCCATATTATGGTGGGCATATCCCTTATTTTCACATCCAAATGTTGACAGGTATGCCAGAGACACTTTCTCAAAAATTACCTGCCCAAAGTAAAACAGTAACAGTGGCTGGAAAATTTGGTCTACATTAGGGATGCAACGATTAACCGGTTTCACTATTAACCATGCTTTAATTTGTCACTATAAATTAATTGCAAAGGCTTCTTCACACCACACTTCTGCATGGAACAAAAGTGCTGCAACTAAAAGTTACGTCAACTGTGTGCTAGTATAGGGCCTACTCATACTATGCTATCTGAACCGTGCCCAGGCCCGTTTCCCGGATCGTTTGAGAAGTGTGAGTGCGCTGAATCGGGCTCAGGTACGGTTCATTTGGTCGGCCTTGGCCTGGTTGGAAGAGGTGTGTCTGAGCGCGGTTCACTTGGGCCGAAACTGAAAGCGAGATGTGACTTTTAAGGGACTGTTTCATATGGATTTATTAATCATTCTTACTGTTCAGTGAACAGTAGTCATAGTTTATTAAAGACGCAAACCCCTTACTGCACAACAGCTGCACCTTCAGCAGACCTCCACCTTCCTGCAGCACGAG